>NC_057814.1:290619851-290707763 GCF_018294505.1 Triticum aestivum | reverse complement strand
CGCGCCTGCCTGGGCCACGCCCTGCCTCGCCCCTAGAACGCGCTCTCCGTGCCCGCAGCCGCCCGGCGCCCGTGCGTGTCCGCGTCCCACTGTTGGTCCTATCGCGCGCGCCCCTGCTGTGCGCCATAGCCTCATCCCGCTGTTGTTGCTGCACTGCTGCCACTGCAACTCTGCTGTTGTTGCCCTCAGACCAGCATCATAGACCAGTTGCCACCGTGCCTGTATGATAGCTACATCGACTTCATCCAGTATGTAGAATGGTGATTGCCTGAAATTGTGAATGGCAAACAGCAATGCCAGTGCAGCAACAGTCTTCCCACCAGATAACTGTTTCATATCCCTAAAGCACTGATTTTTTGTGTGTGGGTGATATCCCTAGTATGTGGCATAGCTCTGTACTTGATTGATTCCATGTAGAAATGGATCATCTTCATTTTCTAGATTTAAATATGATGTTCCTCTGAGTAGGTGCGTGTGACCTTTTTGTTGACTGCTTGTAGATTTTGTCTATGCCTTTAGATATTATGATCAAAGGCTTCCATGAACAGCTCATACCTTCTTGGCTTGACAGAGTTATACTTGATAGATGAAGTATGTGTGTATTCAGATGCTTTGTGTAATTGTACCTGTTATATCTGACCACTGTTTATTATGGTTTTGATTTTGTTACAGTTTTCTCAAGTATAACAACATAGTGGGATCATTTTGCAGATTCCAGCAAACAACATAGTGGGATCATTTGTCAAGGCCAGCATCAGAGTGCTAATTTACAGGTATAAATAGATAAAAGATTCAGAGAGTAGCTCTTTTCTTACCAGCATCATGAAGGTTGGGAATATCTTTGTAGAAAACAAATATATTAGGAAACTGAATCTAAGGACCAGGGCTAAACCTCTATACTTTACTGTCTTTAACATGGTATAAAATACCTGAACTGAATTTGTGGGGCCTCTAAAATTCTGGAAAAAATTAAACTCAAGATTCTGGTGTTTAACCCTGTTGTGTTGCTTCTAGAAATAATATAAAAGCTGTGAAAAAGAAATCTGTGGAGTTGGCACGTTACATAAGGTTGTAGATCATTTTACATTGCTAGCTTTAACATGATACCAATTGGCACCTGAACCTTTCTTTTGGAGAGTTCTCTGAACTTCAATGAAGCATAAAGTAGAATGCGAAGCTTGTCTTGAGGCTCATCTTTGAGACAGGTTATCTGTGTCGGTTGTCGGAGCCTTAGAGGTTACTGCTGAGAGCTGTCACAGCAGTGCGTGGCGTCAGTGATGGCCAAGCTGCTAGTTCAACTACTGGCCAACTAGTGGCCCTTGTTATCAAAGTAGTCTTGCCACATGTTCATAGTAATCTCCAACCATATTAGCAGTACTGAATAAAACTTGTCTTGTTTCATGGGAATGGTTAATTACCTTGATTATACTTACTGGATGGTTTATTTATAGTTCTTAAAATATGAAAATGAAAATTATTTGTATCCCTCGTTGAAGTTATTTGACTCTATAAATCATACTGATGTTGACTCTATAATCATACTGATACTGATGTTAAAGGTATTTCTAGCAAAAACTGAAATGCTAGATGGATTGATTTTTCTGAGCTGTTTGTGCTCCCTGCATCTTTCAGCTCTAATTTTCAGTGGAGTTGTTGAATTATATGCTCTTATTGGACATGTTTTACATGTTGATCCATCAATTGCTAGTTTGCTGGGTTTTGTCTCCGACCATCGTGTCGTGATGATTTTGCAGGTACCCCAAGAGGCCCTTGAGTTTGCCGGAATGTCGATTAACTTCCGTTCTGGCAAATTCAGGTACTCCATATGTCCTATTTTCAGCAAAGGTCATGCTGAAATTTTCCGTGAATTTTAGCATGACTTTGCTAAAAATAGGACATATGGGGTACTTGCGACTAATGCATGGGTCGGGGTATCTTAGTACTTAATTAAATAGGATCAACTGCCTCTTGTGTTATACATATAGAAGTGTGATATGTTTACTGTCTCTTGGTGTTTGTCCTTAATTAAGTAGGGTATATTATTAGAAGATACCCATAAATATCAGTCAACCTAGGGTGCCTCGGCATTGATAAACCCTAAATGATGAAAACATAACTTAGCATTTAGGGTGCCTCGTCGTCGACAAACCCTAAATGATAAAACCTTTGCTTTTAGGGTGCCTCGGTGTCGAGGAGAACCTAAATGATGGACGCTTAGGCTTTTAGGGTGCCTCGGCGTCGACAAACCCTAAATGATAAAAGCTTAGCTTTTAGGATGCCTCAGTGTCGCCAAACCCTAAATGATGAGACCATTATCTTGTTCCTTGACAATAACCAACTTTTTGACCGAACTTTTTTCCTATTTAGAGCGAAACATGGCCCACAACGATGAGGCCGGCGGTTCGGGCGGCAGGCAATTCTGGGAGCTGTCCCAGGAGCTGGAGGAAGAACCTCACCGCTATGAGGACGCCGCGGAAGACACCGATCCTGACTACACAACCCCTAGTGGCGTCGGGGATGACACCACTGATGGTGCCGCCGAGGATGCCACCACTGATGATGGCGGCGCACACACAGATGGCAGCCAACCGAAGAGGCAACGGAAGGACCGGCGCCCAAGCGTGCTCGGCACCGTCAACGAGGAATTTACTGAAGTGAACTCCGACGGGCATCCAACGGCGCCCAAAGAATTAGTCAAGGGGTACTCGGTTCAGCTCGGGTGCATTCTCCGGAGCACCGTCTCGATCAGCACCGAGAACCTAAGGCATAAGGACCGAGGGAATTTGCGCAGCCTCCTCTTCACGAAGCTACACGAACGATACAAGTTCCCCGCTGACTTTGCAAACACACGCCTCTTAGGGAAAAAGTGAACAGTGCCGCCCTCACGAGGATGAGCACGGCCCTGTCTACTTGGAGAAGCACGGTGAAGGCAATGATTGAAAAAGGTGATAGTTATGAGAAGATCAAGGCGAAATATCCTTTGATCAGCGAAGATGACTACAAGGAGTTCAAGATCAAGTGCGAGAGCAGCGCAACCTCCGAATCAAGTCAGTGGGGGAAAGAAATGCGGCAGTTGAACTTAGGGGTCCACCAACTCGGTCCCGGCGGTTACAGAGTGGCGGAGCCTATATGGGACAAGGAGGACGCGGAGCGTGCCGAGCAAGGCCTACCGCCCCGCTTCGAGAAATACCGTGACAAGCAGACCAGGAACTTTGTCAGGGCCCGGTACAAGGAGGACCCGGTAATAAAGGAGCTTACCACGGATCCGAAGACCAGGGCGCTTGAGCTTGTTCTGGTAAGGAATACACCCCCGCGTAATTAGCTCCATATGGTTGCATTCTAATTAATGAAGCCAAATTTCTAAATGGTTCACATTCCTTCTGCAGGAGGCTGAAAGCAGTAGCGCGGGGTCGTCTCAGAGTTCCCCTTTCGACACCCCTTTAAATAGGGCGTTGAACGTAATGAAAAACAAGGATAAGCTCAGTAAGCCGTCGTCAGCTGGTCATGTGGCCGGCAAAGGCTTGTCCACAAAATGTTCGTCATACTATACCGCTCGTGGGCGAAAGGAGAAAAAGACCAGCTCGGAAAGCCAGTCGCACGAGGTTCAAGAACTCACGGGACAAGTGGCGCGGATTCCGGAGATTGTCCAAGAGCAAGTGCAACAACAACTGGGAACGACGCTCACCGCCATGGTACCTACCTTGATTCTGGGGCTGACGACGTGGATTGCGGGCGGCCAACAGGGGCCTCCCCCGGTTCCCAGCTTCACGGCCAGCAACTCGCACAACGCGCAGGCGGCGCCATTGGTGTCTCCGGCGGAGGCGGTATTCGTGTCTCCGGCGCCGGCATGGGCATTGGAGCTTAATGCACCCGGGTGTACGCCGGCCGGCACCTCGCCAGCAAGCGGCCCCTCCGTCAGTTGCACGCCCGCCGTTGGCGGTGCCTCGACATTAGCCGAGCTCGACGGAATCACAGTAACTAAGCCTCTCGGCCATTGACTTCATCTCCTTGCCTTTGAGTGGGCATCCCTGATGCCCTACATGTTTTTGCAGGGCGCCGCCGACGTTCCTTGCACTCTCCTGCACTTCGTGGGCGGCGAGTTGGTCGATGTCGCCAAGGGCAGAATCGTTCAACCGGGCAACCGCGTGTTCCACGGTAATCCGATGCCACCCACCTTGTATAGGGTTGAACTGGTTCGGGTGCTGCCAGGCTGGGACGAGTTGTTACCTCCGATTCGACCCGCTGGGCCGACGAAGATGATGTGATGACCCTCAGCGCCTGCGTAAGCTGGCCCCTGCTTTGGCCGAAGAGCCAGATTTGTTTGGGGGCGGGGGACACCACCCCATAGACAAGACCGCCAGTCGTGCCAGCGCCAAGCCATGGCAAGAACGCCGCAACGCTACCAGACATGCCGGATATCCCTATGGCACAGGATCCGGACATGCATATGGCACAGGATCCGGACGACGACGACAACGACGAAGGTACATTTACCAACGTCGATAAGTACTTTGCCGAACATGGGTACGGTGACGAGTTCTGCGGGCCTCCTCAAGAACCCAACCCAGAAAAAGACGATCGCGATCTAGTTGGTACGGCGGAGAAACCCAATTGCAACAGGCATCGTCTGGTGTTCAGTTCTCAGGAGACGCCTCCAGCTGCCGCCTTCACCGAGCCTCAGATAGCTGAGGTGCGAAATATTATCAGCCCCAACACGCTCAAGAAGGCGGTCTGTGAGCAGAACTCGATCCCATTACAACAGATCAAGAAGAAGGGACGGAAACGAAAGACTAACAAGGGCGCCGGTGCGAGCCAGCCGGCACCGAGTATGATCCGTGCTCAGGACGGGCCACATTCACCTAAGGATATCTCGAGGATGGTGCATGTGGCGGGTAGGGCGATGCTACCGACAAATATGCTCAATGCTGCAACCGGTGCTATGCGGAGTCTGCATGACAGTGTTCTTTCTTTGGAGAAGCGGCGTCTCAGAGAGAATGATGTGGCATACCCGGTTTTCGTGGCCAAGGTGCCAGAGGGCAAGGGCTTTGTGGATAGCGTCGTCGAGGGTACGATCGTCCTGCGGTTTGATGACAACTTTGCTATGTTTAACCTTCATCCACTTCACTACACCTTCGTTCGGCTGTTTTCGCTGAGTATGGAGATGCGGATCATTAGAGACAAGACCCCAGACATTGTGATAGTCGACCCCTTCTACATGCGTGCCAAGATCTTGGGCAGCGCTGGGGACCGGCAAGTCGCGAGTTCACACCTCGAAGGCGTCATTCTGGAAAACCCAGATAAGGATAACTTCCTCGTGCCTTACTTTCCCGAGTAAGTCATCCCCTAACCGCCCCGTAACATATGATTTCTTAGATTTTGATCGTTCTTTTTTTTTCTAACATTCCGTGTTCTATGCAGTGACACACATTGCACACTCATCCTCTTAAGCCCGAAATATTCCTGGCCACATATTTCGACCCGGACCGTGACTCCAAGATAGACTACACAAATATCAAGAAAGTTCTTGATGATGCTCTCCCCGGCTACGCCGCATCTGGAGGCACCTTTAAGAGGCCAGTTCGTAGGTACGGCAGGCACGTGTTCACCCACAATACGACGTTCCCCTGCGTCAAGCAGCCGCCTGGCGGTCAGAAGGATGCCTACTATGCCCTCCATCACATGGGGGCGATCGTACGGGACCATAATCACCTTCTGCTACCAAATAATCTCAAAGATTGGGCCGCAAGCTTGGCGGCAATCCAGGACGCGGACATCCGACAAGAATTCTTTTGCATCCAGTCAGAGTTTGCAGAAATCATCCATCAACATGTCCTTCGTACCTCGGGGCAGTTCTACCTCAAATATCAACCGTCCAACAGTGATATAGACACAACGCTACAAATGCAGGCTGACAATGCCCGCGACTTCATGACCATCATGAAAGACGGCAGCTTCATCCATGCTCCGGTCCCATGAGTCGAGTCGAAAGTAGTGATGCTATGCGTAGTTCTGAAACATCGATTAGCTCATGTTGTAATTAAATTTTAATGAACTTGTATGTCTCTTTGGTTTGGACAGTCGTTCAACTTAGATGTAATCGATGCTATTTATTAGTAGGACCATGAATCGTGCTATTAATGTCTTGCTTTTCTCTTCCGATCCTTTTGTTGCATACTTATATATTGCTTATGTATTGTCTGTTGTTTGGCTAGTGCATAGAGATGTCGTCGTATGTCGTGTACAAGGGTAAGGTTCCCGGAGTCTACGATGACTGGGAGGAGTGTCGGAGACAGGTTCGCCATTTCAGCGGTAACAGTTACAAAGGGTACACCACTAGGGCGGAGGCGGAATCTAGATACACGCGCTATCTAGCGGGAGAGAGGAGGGAGCATTGGAGGAACCGGATGAAGATCAGTTTCATCGCGATGATGCTCATCGTGATGACCGCAGCTCTATTCTATGTGATGGTAGTTTAGATGATCGATATCGACTTGTAATGTGAAGACAAACTCGCTACTCGCGGTCTCGAGACTTGTAATGTTCTATCTTTGTTCGGTCTTTTGAATTCAGAGACTAATATGATGAATTGTATTCGGAGACTAATCTTCTATTGTATTCGATGAATCTGCTGTTGTTGTGTGGTGCTGTCTATACTCTGTCCAATAATATATTTTGTAACCTGTGCAAATATCAGAAAAGAAAACAATCCCTAATATTCATACTAATGGCGCATCACCCCAACGTGCGCCATTAGTATGCCAAAGGATACCAATGGCGCATCACCCCACAGTACGCCATTAGTATGGCAAAGCACATGTGTAAATATCGCCCCTTGGGAGGCACACTAATGGCGCATGTTGGTCTATACTAATGGCGCATGGCGTGATGCGCCATTAGTATACCAGATACTAATGGCGCACCAGTGGTGCGCCATTAGTATTTAATACTAGTGGCGCACCAGTAGTGTGCCATTAGTAGGCAAAACTAGTGCGCCACTAGTAGGCCTTTTCCTAGTAGTGCCACTAGTGAAATCTATGGCCCCCGGGTCTCTTCTTTATTATATTTGCCTTCATGATCTATTTTCATTTGCTTTTATTTTCATATCTATTAAACTAAAAATACAAAAATACTTTGCTGCACTTTATTTTATTTGGCGTTCGATCTATCAATTTATTACAACTTTCTCACGTCCTTGCGCCAATTTCTGGCGTCGTTACCTGAAAGGGATTGACAACCCCTTTAACATGTCGGGTTGCGAGTGGTTTTTATTTGTGTGCAGGTGTTGTTTCCGTAGTGTTGCTTGGTTCTCCTACTGGTTCGATAACCTTGGTCTCATCACTGAGGGAAATACCTACTGTTGCTATGTTGCATCATCCCTTCCTCTTTGGGGAAATACCGACGTAGTTCTAGCAGACATCAAAAGGAATTTCTGGCACCGTTGCTGGGGAGACATCATCAACATCTACCAGGTTCCTAATCACAAATCTCATCTCCTCGCAATTTACATTATTTTCCATTTGCCTCTCGTTTTCCTCTCCCCCACTTCACAAAAACTTTCCGTTTTATTCGCCCTCTTTTTCGTTCGCCGTTTTCTTGCCGGATCTGTTTTTGAGTGCAAATCTTGTTGCGTAGTCACAATGACTCAAGAGAACACCAAATTGTGTAATTTCTCCAATACCAACAACAATGATTTTATTGGCACTCCGATTTCTCCTCTCGCCACTAGTGCGTAGTCTTGTGATATTAATACTGCTTTGCTGAATCTTGTTATGAAAGATCAATTTTCCGGTACTCCTAATATGATGCCACATGCCATCTTGACACATTCGTGGAATTATGCGATATGCAAAAGAAAAAATATGTGGACAATGATGTTGTGAAGATGAAATTATTTCCGTTTTCTTTGCAGGATCGTGCAAAAATTTGGTTTTCTTCTTTGCCTCGCAATAGTATCAATTCTTGGAATAAGTGCAAGGATGCTTTTATTACTAAGTATTTTCAGCCCGCAAAAATTATTTCCCTTAGAACCCAGATCATGAATTTCAAGCAACTTGAACATGAGCATGTTAAGCAATCTTGGAAAATGATGAAATTGATGCTAAGGAATTGCCCAACTCATGGGTTAAATCTTTGGATGATCATACAAATTTTTTATGGAGGGTTGAATTTTGTCTCTCGTAATCTTTTAGATTCCGCCACGGGTGGTACTTTTATGGAAATTACTTTGGGTGAAGCTACCAAATTGCTTGATAATATTATGGCAAATTATTCACAATGGCATACCGAAAGAGTTCCTACTAGTAAAAAAGTTAATTCGATTGAAGGAATTTCTTGTTTGAGTGAAAAAGTTGATGTTCTTATGAAATTGGTAGCTAATAAAAGTGCTCCTATTGATTTTAATGATGTGCCTTTGTCTACTTTGACTGAGCAAAATAGTGCTGCCATAGATGTGAATTTTATCTCGCAAAATAATTTCAATAACAATGCTTATAGAGGTAATTTTAATCCTAGGCATTTTCCTAGTAATTCCTCTAATAATTATGGTAATTCCTATGCTAATCCTTCTTATAATAATAATAGGAACACCTCTGATCTTGAGAATAATATTAAAGAATTTATCAATACTCAAAAAGTTTTCAATGCTACAATGGAAGAAAAGTTGAATAAGATTGATGATTTGTCTAGAAGTGTTGATAGAATTTCTCATGATGTGGAAAATCTCAAGATGAAATTTTTTGTGCCTAAGGTAGAGGAATCAATTAAAGCTCTTTATGTTTCTATGGATGAAAGTAAGAAAAGAACCTCTATGCTTAGAGCTAGAAGAGAATTTTTTAGAAAAAGCATTTTCTAGTGATTACTTTCATAAAAATGATGAAGATCATAAAACGATTGGTGTTCCTTCTATTGATTCCTTATTTATTAAAATTAAGATTGATGATAAAGGGACTAGATAAGAGTCAACTTTAGCTAGAAGGCGTCCCAATAATTCGGAGGGTGAAAATCTTGTTGAGAAAATTGATAAAGGTGGGTTTGAAGAGGTCAAAACATTAACTAGTGATGTACCCACTCTTTTGGATTACAAAGACTATGATTATGATAGTTGTTCTTTGATTGATTGTATTTATTTGTTGCAATCCAGGATAAATTCACCCCATGCTTATGAACAAAATAAAGCTTTTACTAAACATATTGTTGATGCTATGATGAAAGCTTTGGAAGAAAAGTTGGAATTAGAAATTTCAATTCCTAGAAAATTACATGATGAGTGGGAACCTACTATCAAAGTCAAGATTAAAAATTATGAGTGTTTTGCTTTATGTGACTTTGGTGCTAGTGTTTCTAGAATTCTGAAATATTTATGTGATTTCTTGGTCTTATCGATATTGAAGAATGTTCTTTAAATTTGCACTTGGCGGATTCTACTATTAAAATGCCTATGGGAAGAATTAATGATGTTCTTATTTTGCAAATAGGAATTATGTGCCCAAATATTTTATTGTTCTTGATATTGATTGCAATCCGTCTTGTCCAATTATTCTTGGTAGACCGTTTTTATGCACTATTGGTGCCGTAATTGATATGAAAGAAGGCAATATTAAATTTCAATTTCCACTAAGGAAGGGTACGGAACGCTTCCCCAGAACAAGAATTAGGCCACCTTATGAATCAATCATGAGGGTATCTTATGGATCTAGAAACAAAGATGACAATACTTAGATCCTTGCTTTATGCCTAGCCAGGGGCGTAAAACGATAACGCTTGTTGGGAGGCAACCCAATGAATAAATTTACTTTTTGCTTTCTGTTCTTGAGTGTTTGCACAATTATGCTACTATTATGATTGTGTTTTTTGTGTTTTAATTAGTGCTTGTGCCAAGCAAAGCCTTTAGGATCATGTTGGGTGATAGTTTCTTTGATCTTGTTGAAAAACAGAAGCTATTACGTCCAGAAAAAATTGTTAAAAATCACAGAAGCGTGATAAAATACTGAATTTTCTACACAAGATTGATATACAAATGGTCTATGTTTTCCTAATTTTTCAAAAGTTTTGGAGTTACAGAAGTATTCGAAATATCCAGCTCGCTACAGACTGTTTTGTTTTTGACAGATTCTGTTTTCTTTCCGTCGTGTGCTTGTTTTGATGATTCTATGGTTTTCTTTGATGAGTTTTTGCCATAGAAAAATTGAAATACAGTAGATATAATGCAATGATAAAATATGAATTGGTCTGCTACAGTACTTATAGTAGTGATTTGTTTTCTTATAATAACAGATCTCACGAAGGTTCTGTTGAGTTTTGTGTGATTGAAGTTTTCAAGTTTTGGGTGATGTTACGATGGATGAAGGAATAAGGAGTAAGAAGAGCCTAAGCTTGGGGATGCCCATAGCATCCCAAGCTATTATCCAAAGACAAGCAAGCAACTAAGCTTGGGGATGCCTGAGTGGCATCCCCTCTTTCTTCTAACGACCATCTATATTTTACTCGGAACTATATTTTTATTCGTCACATACTATGAGTTTTGCTTGGAGCATCTTGTATGATATGAGTCTTTGCTTGTTTTGTTTTTTATTTTAAGTCTTGAATCCTTGCTAGACACACTTATTTGAGAGAGCCAAAATTACACCATGACTTGTTAGAATTCCTCTCTATGCTTCACTTAAATCTTTATGAGCTATGGAATTGCTCTAGACTTCACTTATATCTTTTTGAGCACGGTTTGCTTTGTATTTTTGAAGAAATGCTCTAATGCTTCACTTAGATTTATTTGAGAGTTAGTAATTTTTTTAAGAAATTCTCTCTTGCTTCACTTAAATTAATTTGAGAGCAATAAATATTATGCTCATGATCTTCACTTTATTTGTTTGAGCTTATCAAAAGCAACACATGAAAATTAGTTCCAAAGGGATAGATATCCAAGAAGGATATAATAAAAACTTTCATGAAGATCATTGGACAAAATAAACTTGATTCCTTGTAATACTTTTGAGATATGATGTTGTGATATGTGAGTCATGTGGATGAGTAATTATGCTTTAATAAGAATATTTGTGTTAAGGTTTCTGATTCCCTATGCAAGCACGAAAGTCAATAGTTATGCAATGAAATTACATCCTACTTGTGGTGCATTATTCGGTGTTAATTATACTCAATGCTCGCTTATGATATTATTCGTTTCTTGGTTGCTCGCTTCTGAATCTTTTGCTAGCCTTCATTTTGTACTAAGTATGATCACCACTTGTGCATCCAAAATCCTTTAAACCAGTTTTGCCACATGAGTCCACCATTCCTACCTATATGCAGTATTGTTTTGCCGTTCTAAGCAAACTTGTATGTGCCATCTCTAATTTTCAAAATAAACTTCTCTTTCGTGTGCTCGTACTGCTCATGAAGCGGTTGGGGGTGGCTAATATATTTCCATGCTAGATATGTTATTCTCACGATGAGTGTTTATTCACTTGTCATTGCACGACAGTAAGGCAAAGGTATTAGGGATGCCCAGTCCCGAAATGAAAAATGAATTTACTTTATGTTGTCAAATAATAAATTCCTTGGAAAGTGTTGGTATGGAAGGTACCCGTGGATACGGCTAGCCATGGAAAGTGAAAGTATGGTTGAAAAAGGAATAAACTTTAATTTCTGTTTGGGAACCGCCTATGATATATCTAGCATGGAAAGTATTGGGAACTTCTCGATTGTTCTCGTTGACAGGAAAAGCATGCCTCCCAAAATATTTTTATCTCTATGTTTTTCGCATTGAGCTCTAGCACCTCTACAAATCCCTACTTCCCTCCGCGAAGGGTCTTTCGTTTACTTTATGCAATTTGTATTTTTAATTTGAGTCTCCATCTTCTCTTATAAAGCACCAACTAAGGGGCACAATGATCGTACTTGAGCATTGGGTGTAGCTAATATGCGAGTGTGTTTCATGAATGGATCAATGATTTAGCATGATGGGCTAGGAATAGCTTATTTTAGCGTTGATATTTTGAAAGACATGGTTGCTCGTTGATATGCTTGAGTATTTAAGTCTCATGTCAAAACTAGACTATTGATTTGAACCATATAAAAGTCCAAATGTCCATGCTACAAAGAAAAGAATATGAGACGAATATGATAGGCACATTGCACATCAAAAATTCTGTTTTTATCATTTACCTACTCGAGGACGAGCAGGAATTAAGCTTGGGGATGTTGATACATCTCCAACATATCTATAATTTTTTATTGTTCCATGCTGTTATATTATCATTCTGGATGTTTTACAATCATTTTATGGTCATTTTATATCATTTTTTGCTACTAACCTATTGACATAGTGCAAGGTGCCAGTTGTTGTTTTCTGCATGTTTTTTACATTGCAGGAAATCAATACCAAATGGAGTCCAAACGCAGCCATACTTTTTGTGGATTTTTTTGGACCAGAAGACATCTAGTGTGCCCGAGAAGCACCTGGGGTGCTCCGAGGGGAGCACAACTCACCAGGGCGCGCCTGGAGGCCCAGGCGCACCCTAGTGGGTTGTGCCCACCTCGGGTGCCTCCCGAACCGCCTCTTTACTCTATAAATACCCCAATATTCCAGAAACCCTAGGGGAGCCGACGAAAATCAATTCCAGCCGCCTCAAGTTCCAGAACCACCATATCCAATCTAGACGCCATCACGGAGGGGTTCATCATGTGCATTGGTGCCTCTCCGATGATGCGTGAGTAGTCTTTTGTAGACCTACGGGTCCATAGTTAGTAGCTAGATGGCTTCCACTCTCTCTTTTGATTCTAAATAGAATGGTCTCTTGGAGATCCATATGATGTAACTCTTTTTGCGGTGTGTTTGTTGGGATCCGATGAACTTTGAGATTATGATCAGATCTATGTTTTTATCCATGAAAGTTATTTGAGTCTTCTTTGATCTCTTATATGCATGATTGCTTATAGCCTCGTATTTCTTCTCCGATATTTGGGTTTTGTTTGGCCAACTTGATCTATTTATCTTGCAATGGGAAGAGGTGCTTTGTGATGGGTTCGATCTTACGGTGCTTCATCCCAGTGATAGAAGGGGAACCGACACATATGTATCGTTCCTATTAAGGATAACAAGATGGGGTCTATTTCTAGATAAATAGATCTTGTCTACATCATGTCATCGTTCTTATTGCATTACTCCCTTTTTCCATGAACTTAATACACCAGATGCATGCTGGATAGCGGTCGATGTGTGGAGTAATAGTAGTAGATGCAGGCAGGTGTCGGTCTACTAATCTTGGACGTGATGCCTATATAATGATCATTGCCTGGATATCGTCATGAGTATTTGAAGTTTTATCAATTCCCCAACAGTAATCCGTTTACCCACCGTTTGCTATTTTTCTCGAGAGAAGCCACTAGTGAAATCTACGGCCCCGGGTCTCTTCTTTATTCTATTTGCCTTCACGATCTATTTTTATTTGCTTTTATTTTTGGATCTATTAAACCAAAAATACAAAATACTTTGCTACACTATATTTTATTTGGCATTCGATCTATCAATTTATTACAACTTTCTCACGTCCTTGTGCCAATTTCTGGTGCAGTTACCCGAAAGGGATTGACAACCCCTTTAACACGTCGGGTTGCGAGTGGTTGTTATTTGTGTGCAGGTGTTCTTTACGTAGTGTTGCTTGGTTCTCCTACTGGTTCGATAACCTTGATCTCATCACTAAGGGAAATACCTACCGTTGATGTGCTGCATCATCCCTTCCTCTTTGGGGATATACCGACGTAGTTCTAGCAGACATCAGTACACGGGAATTTCATCTAGTCACTTTCATCATGTCGGTTCGATTTGTGTTTGCTACTTTGATAATTTGTGGGTGGACCGGTGCTTAGGTGTTTTTCTTACTTGAACAAGCCTCCTACTTATGATTAACCCCCTCGCAAGCATCCGCAACTACGAGAAAAGTATTAAGATAAAATCTAATCATAACATTAAACTTTTGGATCCACATCGGTCCCTTAGAGAATAGCGCATAAACTAGGGTTTAATGTTCTGTTACTCTAGCAACCCATCATCTAATAACTACTCCACAATGCATTCCCTTAGGCCCAAATATGGTGAAGTGTCATGTAATCAACGTTCACATGATACCACTAAGGGAATCACAACATACATACCATCAAAATATCAAGCACATATCAAGTTCACATGATTACTTGCAACAAGATTTCTCCCGTGACCTCAAGAACAAAAGTAACTACTCACAAATGATAATCATGCTCAAGATCATAGGGGTGTTAAATAGCATAATGGATCTCAACATATAATCTTCCACCAAATAAACCATATAGTAATCAACTACAAGATGTAATCAACACTACTAGTCACCCACAAGCACCAATCTAAGATTCTGGTGCAAAGATTGAACACAAGAGATGAACTAGGGTTTGAGAGGAGACGGTGTTGTTGAAGATGTTGATGAAGATTGCCCTCCCCAAGATTGGAGAGTTGTTGGTGATGATGATGACGACGATTTCCCCCTCCGGGAGGGAAGTTCCCCCGGCGAAATCGCTCGACTGGAGGGCAAAAGTTCTCCTCCAAAAGTTCTGCCTCAAGATGGCGGCGCTTCGTCCCGAAAGTCCTCTCCTTATTTTTTGTAGGTCAAAATGACTTATATACCAGAAGAGGGGCACCGGAGGTAGGCCGAGGAGGGCACAACCCACCAGGGCACGCTTGGGCTCCCTGGCGCACCCAGGTGGGTTGTGCCCACCTGGTGGGCCTCCTCCGGTGGTTATTTTCTCCAATATTCCTCATATATTCCAAAACAATTCTCCGTAAATTTTCAGCTCATTTGGAGATGCGCAGAATAGGTAACTCTCACATAGCTTTTGCGGGTCCAGAATTCCAGCTGCCGGTATTCTCCCTCTTTGTATAAACCTTGCATATTATGAGAGAAAAGGCATTAGAATTACTCCAAAAAGCATTATTATGCATAAAAACATAGTAAATAACAATAGGTAAACATGATGCAAAATGGGCGTATCAACTACCCCAAGCGAAAACCAAAATCGAAAAACATGTCCATATGCTTAGAGAGAGAGGCGTTGATAAAAACAAAATACGGGCATAGAAGCATCATGTATATTATTATAACAATGACAAACTATATTATAGAACTTTTATCGCATAACTTTTATCATAAACTTCTCATGAACAAGTGACAATTCATCACGACATCGAAGTATAAAGCATAAACTCTAGTGAAAACCAACAAACTATGTTCTCAGTCAACTTTGCAACTACAATTCATCATCTTTTCAGGAAGGGTCTGTCGGTGGAAACGACACCTATGGGATCACACGGAATCCCTACTACGGTTATTGGGGCGCGGGGCTGTGGAAAGAGCGGGTTTAGAAGATCAACGCGGGGGGTGTTTATCCAGGTTCCGGCCGCAATTCGTGCGTAATACCTTACTCCTGCTGGATTGTGTTTATCTGGTGTTCTTGGACTAGCTACAAAGCGCGCAGAGTCCAAAAAGTCCAATCCTCTGTGAATACGCGGCGGGCCTCCTTTTATAGTCAAAGGGGCTGCCACAGTGGCACACAGGAGGTGGAAAGTTGTACAGTAGTCGAGTTTATCTCTAACATCACAGGACAAAACGCATTAAATGCGCTACTTAGGTGTCCTCTCACTTTATCGGGGTTGGCAACGAAGCCCGTCCGTCCGTCGCCGCTTCACCTTGCTCCGACTCGTGTCCAGGCCAACGAGGCATGTAGTACCATGTAGGCAGGCAGGCTGCTGAGCTAGTGCGGTGGTAGGGTCTTCACGAAGATCTGCATGCCACCACGCAGGTGCTTGACTAGTTGGCTTAGGAGCCACGTACTACCACGTGGGTACTTGCTTAGTTGGTGGGTCGGCCGCTGAGCTGGGCGGCGACGGGGCGGCAAGGCCTTGCCGCGGTTTCGCTGATATTCCTCGCAAGGGTCTTGCCAGGGCCTTGTAGGTGCCCTCGGCAAGAGTCTTGTCGGGTCCTCATGGGTATCTTCGGCAGGAGCCTTGCCGGGGCCTCGTGGGCATCCTCGGCAAGGAGCCTCGCTGTTGTCTTGTTTTCTGGTTCCTATCTAGACCTCGCAGGCCCTTTGTCTTCACAAAGATCTGCATGCCACCATGGAGGCGCCTCCCGAGCATTGGTTCCAGTGTAGTTGATGGCGCGGGAACTTTTAGACTCAAGGGTGGTGGCCCCGTTGGTGTTGGGCAAGTTGCCACAGCAAGTTTCACCTCGCCCCTCTGCTCCTCATGCTTCTGGTCTTGAGCACGGCTCTGGTAGTCTTGTGACTTTGCTTCCTCTTCTACTCCGCTAAGTGTGGCCGTGGGTGCGGCTCTAACTGCCCGTGCACAAGTAAAGGGGTACAAAGAAGGACCCCTACTTTTGTACACCGACAGGTGCCCTCGGGCCTGGGCCACACATAAGCGCGATGCGTTGTTGGGCAGGCCCAAAACGGTGCGCGGGCACACGGGGCTGAGTTTTACCGTAGTAACTTCCCACGCTAGTTGCGCTTCCCCACGACCCGTGTTGAATGCATGATGTGGGGGTCATCCATGGGGTGATTGCAGCACGCCTGCATCACATCATGGTAAATGGTAAAGAGGCGGCCCGCGCCTTCCCCATAAAAAAGGGGAAACCACATGCGTGCTACTCATTTACCCCCTGTGGCTTCTCCAATCTTGAAACTGCCGCTCCCTTCTTCCTCCTCAAGCTCTTGCCTTTGCTCACTGCTGCTGCGCCCTCACTGCCCTTAATCCTCCATCCCCTCTCAGGCGCCTAAGACAGGCAAAGGCAAAGGGGTGGCCAAGGACGTCGGGGAGAAAGAAGTGCCAGAGAGCAAGTTGGCGGTGCTGCGGACGCAGCACGCCTATTTCCCCTCAACGGTCGATGCGGTCCATCTCACGGACTACTTCAAGCCCCTGTGGGGGAGGAAGACGACGGGGCACCCTGCCACGCACATCATTCCTGCCGATTTCGCCAAGGCCGGCCCAAATCGGTACCCCTTCTTCGTGGATTACTTTTCTTGCGGGCTTTGCCCCCCTTTCTCTGATTTTTTCAACGACATCATGCACACCTACGGCTTTCACCTCCTCGACATTACACCGAATGTCGTGGCGTGCATGGCCTTCTTCGCCCATCTCTGCGAGGGCTTTGCCGAAGTGCTCCCCCAGCACGGCGCTTTTCTTCCACTACTTCTATCCTCGCATCCAGCCAGGAGATGCCATTTCTGGGTGCATCACCTGGATCCCAAGGACCCAGGAGAAAGTCATGTACCCGGAGGGTGCCCAGAAGGAGAGGTGGGATGAGTGGTGGGGCCAGTGGCTCTGGATCAAGGAGGAGGATCCACAGGAGTTCTGCCGAGTTCGTCAGAGCCCGCCGACCTACTGCAAGGACTGGAGCGACCTTGACGCCAACGACAAGAAGCTCACGGTCGCCACCACCAGGATCCATCGCCTCACCATGGCCGGGCTCAGCCTCGAGATGATTGGGGCCGATTTCATCCGTCGCCGAATCTCCCCGCTGCACAACAAGGGGAGGCCGGCCTGGGACTTCAGGAACGCGGCTGACATCATGAGGCTCCGCCCTGGCCTGAAGCATAATTTCATGGTGATGGGGCACGCCCATTTCTGCCAGAGGCTCTTTCAGCTCCATGTGAACGGTGACGGCAGAGCTGCGAGGACCGGCAAGGCCGTGAAGACTTGCAAGGCCGTCAAGGGGCCTCTGTTTGGGTTGCCGGCGGGAGTGGTCCCACTGAGCAACAACTCTCGCTAGTCCGCTATCATCACCATGATGCCGGACTTCAACGCGCACGGCCTCGACCCGGCCTGGGGCGAGCCGCCAGAGAAGGTGCAGGAGTTTTTCGACAACCTGTCGAAGAACTAAGTCCGCGACGAGCCGCTGCTCATAAGGGACACCACCAAGGAGGAGCTGGACTACATTGCCGCAAGGGCGGCGGAGGCGGCGCTTGCCTGGGAGGCTGACAGCATTGGTGCCGTGGAGGATGAGGCCGACACGGCCGCGGAGGAGACGGAGCTCGCCCAATGGGTGGAGTCTGCCGGGGAGGCCAGCGGCACCGGCGTCGAGGCCCCCTCATTGAAGACGTGGGCGACGAGTCGTCTGAAGAGGAGTCCGAGGCTGACAACCCTCCGGCCACGGAGAAGAGACGTGTCCTGCGGCGGGCTAGCTCTGGTGAGCCGGTCCGGCCCGGTAGGACCGCACAGCGGCAACAGGTCCAGGAGCAGTCCGTGCGCCAGACGAGGGCTGCAGCGATGAAGGCCGCGGTAGCGAAGAAGGCAGTGAAGGCCGTGGTGGCGAAGAAGACGGCGACTGCCTCCTCCTCGTCCAAGCGGCGCCGGACCCCATCTCTTCTCCCCCTCCTTCGGACAACACCCTGGAGGCCGAGTTCGACCTCGGGTCTTTTAGCCTGAAGAGGAAGAGGAAGCCAGTGGAGGTGGAGGATGAGTAAGTATTTCGCCCCCCATCATTTCCTGACGTCACGCCTGTCTTATCCTTCTTTGACTTGATGTTATCTTTACAAGGTCACGGAGACGCTGGCCCAGAGGGCGAAGAGGGCCAGGGCCTCGACGGGCGACAAGCCCCCGGCAGGTACTTCACGTACGCTGGTGTTGGTGGAGAGCAGCCCGGACAGCAGCCCCCGCTTCAGCCCCCAGTGTGAGTTCATCACTCACTCCTTCACCGATGAATCTTGGGGTGTGAATCCTTGATGCTGACCTTGCCGGGTTTGCAGGAGGAGAACGGCAGCAGCAGGAGCCACCGAGGGCCACTCCCAACACGCCGCCCCCCTCGACTACGCCGCCCAGAGGGGCGTCCCCGGCAAGGGCATCCACCACCGAGCCCACGCATATGGAGGAGGAGGATCTAAGCTTGGGTGCCGGTGGTTCTACCCCAGCAACGAATCCTGGCGGGGAGGGTGCCACTTCTTCCCAGCCCGGTGTGGGTAAGTTGTTTGCTTCCCGTCCCTGTTCTTTCTTCTTCTTTGCGAACCTTGACCTTGGCCCCGTCTCATTCCCTTTCTTGGTATCCAGACCCTTCCTCGGCGGACCGGGAGGATATTGACACAGTCATCGAGGAGGTCACCAAGGACGCCGAGGCCGACAAGATTGTCGCCGAGGAGGCCGCCAAGACTGCCGCTGAGGAGGCCGCCAAGGGGCCTGCCGGGAGGCCGGCATGGCCACTGCCAGGGAAGCTGGCAAGGCCGCTGCCGGGGAGGCCGGCAAGAGGCCTGTCGGGGAGGGGGTGGTTGACGACCAACCTTCCTCCTCCGCTGCCCCTGGCTCGGGCAAGTACTTGAAGGTGGCCGATGACCTGTTCGTCCACCTCCCAGGGACGGCGAGCACCAGGGTGCCAACCGAGGGGGAGGTGTTTGACGACGAGGCGCTCGCCACCGCTGGGCTTCAGGTTGTTGATGAAACGAGCGCCGGTGGTGGCGGTTCCCAAGAGGAGCAGCTTCTTCGGGCCATGAGTGCCAACTTCCAGAAGCTCCAGGCGCTCCACCGTGCCCGCCTGGACAAGGCAAAATCCAGGATGGCGCAGCGGACAAGGCGGGGGCGAATCTTGAGGAGTGCATCGCCGAGACGCAGGCCTGGTTCCACGAGGCCCACGAAGAACTGAGGGTTGCCCAGGGTTTGCTGGCTGAGCGCAAATAGGAGCTCATCCTGAAGCAGGCTGATGTTGAGAAGGCCCAGGAGGCGGCGAAGGAACAGGCAGCCAAGGACGAGGCCGCTCGGCAATAGCACCAGGCTCTGTTGATCTCCCAGGAGGAGGACCTTGCCGCCCGTGAGGAGGCGCTTGCCGCCACACTCCACAGCAAGGACGAGGATATTGAAAAGCTCGTCACACAGCGGACCCAGGGGCTGGAGCAGAGTTACAAGGACGCACTGGATGCTCTGGCTCGGGCTCATGCTGGCGAAGTGGAGAAGCTGGAGCTGGAGCAGGACGGGCTAAAGAAGGTGGTCTCGGAGCTGACGGAGGAGAGGGACACGGCCAACCATTCTCTGGCAGAGGCGCAGGTCACCATTTCCAATAATGCCAAGCTGCTCTCCGAGGCCAACGACTTCATCAGCGATCTGAAGCTGAAGCTGGAAGGCCTGGAGGGGAAGCTTTCGGAGGCCAGGGCCCGTGAGGAGACCCTGACCAAGGCCCTCGAGGAGGAGAAACAACAGAGGAGGAACGACGTCGCTAACCACAAGGACTATGTGGCCAGCGTCAACCTCTAGATCAGCCGCCTCATCGACGTCGCGGGGAAGCTCACCACCTAGCTAGCCGTTATGGGCATGCCGGACGTCAGGCTCTCCCAGGAGACGACCGTAAGCCCCAACGCCAGGCTGACCCTGTTCTTCGAGCGCATCCTCGACGCCCTAGAAGAGCTCCGTTCCAACCGAGCAGCCTACCTGGCCAAAGAAGCCTGGAAGCTCTGCCGGGGAGCCCTGACCAAGGTCCTTACCAAGGTGGCGTTCTGGAACCCCAACCTCGACTTCGCCAACGCACTGGAGAGCTTGCCGGAGGGTGTGGACCTCACAGCGCTCAAAGAGCGTATCGAGCCCATCATCAGCCGCGTCGACAGAGTCAAGAGGGTGGAGGGCCAGCGCCGAGACTAGGCGCCCCGTTTTCCGTTGCCGCTGCGGGTTCATGACAAAGACAATTTTATCTTAAGTTAGAATGCAGCAACAATTGATGTAATATAACTCTGTAGTACTTTTAAATGATGCATGCTATTTTCCTGTCTGGTTATTCTTTGTATGTGCGCCCTACACTTACTTGGACAGGCTTGCCGGCGCGTAAACCCAAGCCGCGGCACTTTGAGGACGGATCCTTAGCGGCCCGCCGGGTGTGCTTGCTGCCGGGCAAACCACCTTACCGCTCTCAGCGCGGCCGCTTGAACCGTTGAGTAGACTCGAAACAGGACAAGGGCTTTGCCAATAGCGGATAGGCCACACCCTGCCGATCTCAACACAGCCGCTCGAACTATTGAGCGGACTCGAAACAGAACAAGGGCGTTACCAATAGCGGGAGGGTCCCATCGCGTGCAGGTTTTCCATACAAAGAGCGAGATCTTTCGAGGAAAATAACTTTATAAAAGAAAAGGGAATTACTCAAAGTTTTGCACGACCTAGCTTTTTGCGGCCACGCAGATGATCGTTGCTGCCGCAGACGGCACCAGAGTGTGGCTGGTTGATGCCGCCTTCTCTTCTCGGGCCACCGCGACGCGGGAGTCGATAAGTTGACTTCAAAACCAGATTTTCACAGCTTGCGCCCCCTACCTGGCGCGCCAAAGATGTTGGTGGAAACGACACCTATGGGATCACAGGGAATCTCTACTATGGTTGCTGGGCTGTGGAAAGAGCGGGTTTAGAAGATCAATGCGGGGGGAGTTTATCCAGGATCGGGCCGCAATTCGTGCATACTACCCTACTCCTGCTAGTTTGTGTTTATCTGGTGTTCTTGGAGTAGCTACAAAGCGTGCAGAGTCCAAAAAGTCCCAATCCTCTCTCAGTATGCCGCGGGCCTCCTTTTATAGTCAAAGGGGCTGCCACAGTGGCACATAGGAGGCGGAAAGTCGTACAGTAGTCAAGTTTATCTCTGACATCACAGGACAAAACGCATTAAATGTGCTACTTAGGTGTCCTCTCGCTTTATCGGGGATGGCAACGAAGCCCGTCCCGTCCATCGCCGCTTCGCCTTGCTCCGACACGCGTCTAGGCCAACGAGGCATGCAGTGCCATGTAGGCAGGCAGGCTGCTGAGCTGGTGCGGTGGCAGGGTCTTCACGAAGATCTGCATGCCACCACGCAGGTGCTTGACTAGTTGGCTTAGGAGCCACGTACTACCACGTGGGTACTTGCTGAAGGAAATATGCCCTAGAGGCAATAATAAAGTTATTATTTATTTCCTTATATCATGATAAATGTTTATTATTCATGCTAGAATTGTATTAACCAGAAACTTGATACATGTGTGAATACATAGTCAAACAGAGTGTCACTAGTATGCCTCTACTTGACTAGCTCGTTGATCAAAGATGGTTATGTTTCCTAGCCATAGACATGAGTTGTCATTTGATTAACGGGATCACATCATTAGGAGAATGATGTGATTGACTTGACCCATTCCGTTAGCTTAGCACTCGACCGTTTAGTATGTTGCTATTGCTTTCTTCATGACTGATACATGTTCCTATGACTATGAGATTATGCAACTCCCGTTTACCGGAGGAACAGTTTGTGTGCTACCAAACGTCACAACGTAACTGGGTGATTATAAAGGTGCTCTACAGGTGTCTCCGAAGGTACTTGTTGGGTTGGCGTATTTCGAGATTAGGATTTGTCACTCCGATTGTCGGAGAGGTATCTCTAGGCCCACTCGGTAATGCACATCACTATAAGCCTTGCAAGCATTGCAACTAATGAGCTAGTTGCGGGATGATGTATTACGGAACGAGTAAAGAGACTTGCCGGTAACGAGATTGAACTAGGTATTGAGATACCGACGATCGAATCTCGGGCAA
This sequence comes from Triticum aestivum, assembly GCF_018294505.1. Taxonomy (NCBI): domain Eukaryota; kingdom Viridiplantae; phylum Streptophyta; class Magnoliopsida; order Poales; family Poaceae; genus Triticum; species Triticum aestivum. The sequence goes on along the minus strand of NC_057814.1, from coordinate 290,685,225 downwards.
GTAACATACCGATGACAGAGGGAACAACGTATGTTGTTATGCGATCTAACCGATAAAGATCTTCGTAGAATATGTGAGAGCCAATATGAGCATCCAGGTTCCGCTATTGGTTATTGACCGGAGAGGTGTCTCGGTCATGTCTACATAGTTCTCGAACCCGTAGGGTCCACACGCTTAACGTTCTCATGACGGATATATTATGAGTTTATGTGTTTTGATGTACCGAAGGAGTCCGGACTCCCGGATGAGATCGGGGACATGACGAGGAGTCTCGAAATGGCCGAGACGTAAAGATCGATATATTGGACGACTATATTCGGACTTCGGAAAGGTTCCGAGTGTTTCGGGTATTTTTGAGAGTACCGGAGAGTTACGGGAATTCGTATTGGGCCTTAATGGGCCATACAGGAAAGGAGAGAAAGGCACCAAAGGGTGGCTGCACCCCTCCCCTTGGACTAGTCCGAATTGGACTAGGGAGGGGGGCGCCCCCTTCCTTCTTTCTCCTTCTCCCTTCCCTTTTCCTACTCCAACAAGGAAAGGAGGAGTCCTACTCCTGGTGGGAGTAGGACTCCCCCCTTGGCGCGCCGTCCTCCTTGGCCGGCGGCCTCCCCCTTGCTCCTTTATATACGGGGGCAGGGGGCACCCCATAGACACAACAATTGATCTATTGATCTCTTAGCCGTGTGCGGTGCCCCCCTCCACCATATTACACATCGATAATATCGTAGCGGTGCTTAGGCGAAGCCCTGCGTCGGTAGAACATCATCATCGTCACCATGCCGTCGTGCTGACGAAACTCTCCCTCAACACTCGGCTGGATCGGAGTTCGAGGGACGTCATCGAGCTGAACGTGTGCTGAACTCGGAGGTGCCATGCGTTCGGTACTTGATCGGTCAGATCGTGAAGACGTACGACTACATCAACCGCGTTGTGTTAACACTTCCGCTTTCGGTCTACGAGGGTACGTAGACAACACTCTCCCCTCTCGTTGCTATGCATCACCATGATCTTGCGTGTGCGTAGGAAATTTTTTGAAATTACTACGTTCCCAACAGTGGTATCAGAGCCTGGTTTTATGCGTTGATGTTATGCACGAGTAGAACACAAGTGAGTTGTGGGCGATATAAGTCATACTGCTTACCAGCATGTCATACTTTGGTTCAGCAGTATTGTGAGATGAAGCGGCCCAGACCAACATTACGCGTACGCTTACGCGAGACTGGTTTCACCGTTGCGAGCACTCGTTGCTTAAAGGTGACTGGCGGGTGTCTGTCTCTCTCACTTTAGTTGAACCGAGTGTGGCTACGCCCGGTCCTTGCGAAGGTTAAAACAACACCAACTTGACAAACTATCATTGTGGTTTTGATGCGTAGGTAAGAACGGTTCTTGCTAAGCCCGTAGCAGCCACGTAAAACTTGCAACAACAAAGTAGAGGACGTCTAACTTGTTTTTGCAGGGCATGTTGTGATGTGATATGGTCAAGACATGATGCTATATTTTATTGTATGAGATGATCATGTTTTGTAACCGAGTTATCGGTAACTGGCAGGAGCCATATGGTTGTCGCTTTATTGTATGAAATGCCATCGCCATGTAATTGTTTTACTTTATCACTAAGCGGTAGCGATAGTAGTAAAATCAATAGTTGGCGAGACGACAACGATGCTACGATGGAGATCAAGGTGTCGCGCCGGTGACGATGGTGATCATGACGGTGCTTCGGAGATAGAGATCACAAGCACAAGATGATGATGGCCATATCATATCACTTATATTGATTGCATGTGATGTTTATCTTTTATGCATCTTATCTTGCTTTGGTTGACGGTAGCATTATAAGATGATCTCTCACTAAAATTTCAAGATAAAAGTGTTCTCCCTGAGTATGCACCATTGCGAAAGTTCTTCGTGCTGAGACACCACGTGATGATTGGGTCTGATAGGCTCTACGTTCAAATACAACGGGTGCAAAACAGTTGCACACGCGGAATACTTAGGTTAAACTTGACGAGCCTAGCATATGCAGATAAGGCCTCGGAACACTAAGACCGAAAGGTCGAGCGTGAATCATATAGTAGATATGATCAACATAGTAATGTTCACCGTTGAAACTACTCCATCTCACGTGATGATCGGACATGGTTTAGTTGATATGGATCACGTGATCACTTAGAGGATTAGAGGGATGTCTATCTAAGTGGGAGTTCTTAAGTAATATGATTAATTGAACTTCAATTTATCATGAACTTAGTCCTGATAGTATTTTGCAAATTATGTTGTAGATCAATAGCTCGCGTTGTTGCTTCCCTGTGTTTATTTTTGATATGTTCCTAGAGAAAAATTATGTTGAAAGATGTTAGTAGCAAAGATGCGGATTGGATCCGTGATCTGAGGATTATCCTCATTGCTGCACAGAAAAATTATGTCCTTGATGCACCGCTAGGTGACAGACCTATTGCAGGAGCAGATGCAGACGTTATGAACGTTTGGCTAGCTCAATATGATGACTACTTGATAGTTTAGTGCACCATGCTTAACGGCTTAGAATCGGGACTTCAAAGACGTTTTTGAACATCATGGACCATATGAGATGTTCCAGGAGTTGAAGTTAATATTTCAAGAAAATACCCGAGTTGAGAGATATGAAGTCTCCAACAAGTTCTATAGCTAAAAGATGGAGGAGAATAGCTCAAGCAGTGAGCATATGCTCAGATTGTCTGGGTACTACAATCGCTTGAATCAAGTGGGAGTTAATCTTCCAGATAAAATAGTGATTGACAGAATTCTCTAGTCACCATCACCAAGTTAGTAGAACTTCGTGATGAACTATAGTATGCAAGGGATGACGAAAGTAATTCCTGAGCTCTTCGCGATGCTGAAATCGATGAAGGTAGAAATCAAGAAAGAGCATCAAGTGTTGATGGTTAACAAGACCACTAGTTTCAAGAAAAGGGCAAAGGAATAGAAGGGGAACTTCAAGAAGAACGGCAAGCAAGTTGCTGCTCAAGTGAAGAAGCCCAAGTCTGGATCTAAGCCTGAGACTAAGTGCTTCTACTGCAAAGGGACTAGTCACTGGAAGCGGAACTACCCCAACTATTTGGTGGATAAGAAGGATGGCAAAGTGAACAAAGGTATATTGGATATACATGTTATTGATGTGTACTTTACTAGTGTTTATAGCAACCCCTCGGTATTTGATACTGGTTCAGTTGCTAAGAGTAGTAACTCGAAACGGGAGTTGCAGAATAAACAGAGACTAGTAAAAGGCGAGGTGTCGATGTGTGTTGTAAGTAGTTCCAAGATTGATATGATCATCACCGCACACTCCCTATACTTTTGGGATTAGTGTTGAAACTAAATAAGTGTTATTTGGTGTTTGCGTTGAGCATGAATATGATTTGATCATGTTTGTTGCAATACGGTTATTCATTTAAATTAGAGAATAATTGTTGTTCTGTTTACATGAATAAAACCTTCTATGGTCATACACCCAATAAAATGGTTTGTTGGATCTCGATCGTAGTGATACACATATTCATAATAATGAAACCAAAAGATGCAAAGTTAATAATGATAGTGCAACTTATTTGTGGCACTGCCGTTTAGGTCATATTGGTGTAAAGCGCATGAAGAAAATCCATACTGATGGGGTTTTGGAATCACTTAATTATGAATCACTTGATGCTTGCGAACCGTGCCTCATGGGCAAGATGACTAAAACGCCGTTCTCCGGAACTATGGAGAGAGCAACAGATTTGTTGGAAATCATATATACAGATGTATGTGGTCCGATGAATATTGAGGCTCGTAGCAGGTATCATTATTTTCTGACCTTCATAGATGATTTGAGCAGATATGGGTATATCTACTTAATGAAACAGAAGTCTGAAACATTTGAAAAGTTCATATAATTTCAGAGTGAAGCAAAAAATCATCGTAACAAGAAAATAAAGTTTCTACGATCTGATCGTGGAGAAGAGTATTTGAGTTACGAGTTTGGCCTTCAGTTAAAAACAATGTGAAATAGTTTCACTACTCACGCCACCTGGAACACCACGGTGTAATGGTGTGTCCGAACATCGTAACCGTACTTTATTAGATATGGTGCGATATATGATGTCTCTTACCGATCTACCACTATCGTTTTGGGGTTATGCATTAGAGACAGCTGCATTCACGTTAAATAGGGTACCATCTAAATCCGTTGAGACGACATCTTATGAACTGTGGTTTGGCAAGAAACCAAAGTTGTCGATTCTTAAAGTTTGGGGTTGCGATGCTTATGTGAAAAGGTTTCATCCTGATAAGCTCAAACCCAAATCGGAGAAATGTGTCTTCATAGGATACCCAAAGGAGACAGTTGGGTACACCTTCTATCACAGATCCGAAGGCAAGACATTCGTTGCTAAGAATGGATCCTTTCTAGAGAAGGAGTTTCTCTCGAAAGAAGTGAGTGGGAGGAAAGTAGAACTTGATGGGGTAACTGTACCTGCTCCCTTATTGGAAAGTAGTTCATCACAGAAATCTGTTCCTGTGAATCCTACACCAATTAGTGAGGAAGTTAATGATGATGATCATGTAACTTCAGATCAAGTTACTACCAAACCTCGTAGGTAAACCAGAGTGAGATCCGCACCAGAGTGGTATGGTAATCCTGTTCTGGAGGTTATGTTACTAGACCATGACGAACCTACGAACTATGAAGAAGCAATGGTGAGCCCAGATTCCGCGAAATGGCTTGAGGCCATGAAATCTGAGATGAGATCCATATATGAGAACAAAGTATGGACTTTGGTTGACTTGCCCGATGATCGGCAAGCCATAGAAAATAAATGGATCTTCATGAGGAAGACGGACGCTGATAGTAGTGTTACTATCTACAAAGCTAGACTTGTCGAAAAAAGGTTTTTTTTTGACAAAGTTCAAGGTGTTGACTACGATGAGATTTTCTCACTCGCAGCGATGCTTAAGTCTGTCCGAATCATGTTAGCAATTGCCGCATTTTATGAAATCTGGCAAATGGATAAACAAAACTGCATTCCTTAATGGATTTATTAAAGAGAGTTGTATATGATGCAACAGGTGGTTTTGTCAATCCTAAAAGTGCTAACAAAATATGCAAGCTCCAGCGATCCATCTATGGACTGGTGCAAGCATCTCGGAGTTGGAATATACGCTTTGATAAGTTGATCAAAGGATATAGTTTTATACAGACTTGCGGTGAAGCCTGTATTTTCAAGAAAGTGAATGGGAGCACTACAGCATTTCTGATAATTATATGTGAATGACATATTGTTGATCGGAAATAATGTAGCATTATTCTGCAAAGCATAAAGGAGTGTTTGAAAGGAGTTTTTCAAGAAAGACCTCGGTGAAGCTCCTTACATATTGAGCATAAAGATCTATAGAGATAGATCAAGACGCTTGATAAGTTTTTCAATGAGTATATACCTTGACAAGATTTTGAAGTAGTTCAAAATGGAACAGTCAAAGAAAGAGTTCTTGCCTGTGTTACAAGGTGTGAAATTGAGTAAGACTCAAAGCCCGACCACGGCAGAAGATAGAAAGAGAATGAAAGTCATTCCCTATGCCTTGGCCATAGGTTCTATAGAGTATGCCATGCTGTGTACCAGATCTATTGTATACCGTACACTAATTTTGGCAAGGGAGTACAATAGTGATCTAGGAGTAGATCACTGGACAGCGGTCAAAATTATCCTTAGTGCAATAAGGATATGTTTCTTGATTATGGAAGTGGCAAAAGGTTTGTCGTAAAGGGTTACGTCGATGCAAGTTTTGACACTAATCTAGATGACTCTAAGTCTCGGTCTAGATACATATTGAAAGTGGGAGCAATTAGCTAGAGTAGCTCCGTGCAGAGCATTGTAGACATAGAAATTTGCAAAATACTTACGGATCTGAATGTGACAGACCCGTTGACTAAAATTATCTCACAATCAAAACATGATCACACCTTAGCACTCCTTGGGTGTTAATCACATAGCGATGTGAACTAGATTATTGACTCTAGTAAACCCTTTGGGTGTTGGTCACATGACAATGTGAACTATGGGTGTTAATCACATGGTGATGTGAATTATTGATGTTAAATCACATGGCGATGTGAACTGGATTATTGACTCTAGTGCAAGTGGGAGACTGAAGGAAATATGCCCTAGAGGCAATAATAAAGTTATTATTTATTTCCTTATATCATGATAAATGTTTATTATTCATGCTAGAATTGTATTAACCGGAAACTTGATACATGTGTGAATACATAGACAAACAGAGTGTCACTAGTATGCCTCTACTTGACTAGCTCGTTGATCAAAGATGGTTATGTTTCCTAGCCATAGACATGAGTTGCCATTTGATTAACGGGATCACATCATTAGGAGAATGATGTGATTGACTTGACCCATTCCGTTAGCTTAGCACTCGATCGTTTAGTATGTTGCTATTGCTTTCTTCATGACTTATACATGTTCCTATGACTATGAGATTATGCAACTCCCGTTTACCGGAGGAACAGTTTGTGTGCTACCAAACGTCACAACGTAACTGGGTGATTATAAAGGTGCTCTACAGGTGTCTCCGAAGGTACTTGTTGGGTTGGCGTATTTCGAGATTAGGATTTGTCACTCCGATTGTCGGAGAGGTATCTCTGGGCCCACTCGGTAATGCACATCACTATAAGCCTTGCAAGCATTGCAACTAATGAGCTAGTTGCGGGATGATGTATTACGGAACGAGTAAAGAGACTTGCCGGTAACGAGATTGAACTAGGTATTGAGATACCGACGATCGAATCTCGGGCAAGTAACATACCGATGACAGAGGGAACAACGTATGTTGTTATGCGGTCTAACCGATAATGATCTTTATAGAATATGTGGGAGCCAATATGAGCATCCAGGTTCCGCTATTGGTTATTGACCGGAGAGGTGTCTCGGTCATGTCTACATAGTTCTCGAACCCGTAGGGTCCGCACGCTTAACGTTACGATGACGGATATATTATGAGTTTATGTGTTTTGATGTACCGAAGGAGTCCGGAGTCCCGGATGAGATCAGGGACATGATGAGGAGTCTCGAAATGGCCGAGACGTAAAGATCAATATATTGGACGACTATATTCGGACTTCGGAAAGGTTCCGAGTGTTTCGGGTATTTTTCGGAGTACCGGAGAGTTACGGGAATTCGTATTGGGCCTTAATGGGCCATACGGGAAAGGAGAGAAAGGCACCAAACGGTGGCCGCACCCCTCCCCTTGGACTAGTCCGAATTGGACTAGGGAGGGGGGGCGCCCCCTTCCTTCTTTCTCCTTCTCCCTTCCCTTTTCCTACTCCAACAAGGAAAGGAGGAGTCCTACTCCCGGTGGGAGTAGGACTCCCCCCTTGGCGCGCCCTCCTCCTTGGCTGGCGGCCTCCCCCTTGCTCCTTTATATACGGGGGCAGGGGGCACCCCATAGACACAACAATTGATCTATTGATCTCTTAGCCGTGTGCGGTGCCCCCTCCACCATATTACACCTCGATAATATCGTAGCGGTGCTTAGGCGAAGCCCTGCGCCGGTAGAACATCATCATCGTCACCACGCCGTCGTGCTGACAAACTCTCCCTCAACACTCGGCTAGATCGGAGTTCGAGGGACATCATCAAGCTGAACGTGTGCTGAACTCGGAGGTGCCGTGCGTTCGGTACTTGATCGGTCGGATCGTGAAGACGTACGACTACATCAACTGCATTGTGTTAACGCTTCCGCTTTCGGTCTATGAGGGTACGTAGACAACACTCTCCCCTCTCGTTGCTATGCATCACCATGATCTTGCGTGTGCGTAGGAAATTTTTTGAAATTACTACGTTCCCCAACACTTGCTTAGTTGGTGGGTCGGCCGCTGAGCTGGGGCGACAACGGGGTGGCAAGGCCTTGCCGCGGTTTCGCTGATATTCCCGCCAAGGGTCTTGCCGAGGCCTTGCGGGCGCCCTCGGCAAGAGTCTTGCCGGGGCCTCGTGGGTATCTTCGGCAGGAGCCTTGCCAGGGCCTCGTGGGCATCCTCGACAAGGAGCCTCGCGGTTGTCTTGTTTTCTGGTTCCTATCTAGGCCTCGCAGACCCTTTGTCTTCACAAAGATCTGCATGCCACCATGGAGGCGCCTCCCGAGCCTTGGTTCCAGTGTGGTTGATGGCGCAGGAACTTTTAGACTCAAGGGTGGCGGCCCCGTTGGTGTTGGGCAAGTTGCCCCGGCAAGGTTCTTGCCAGGGCCGTGAAGGCCACCCTGCAAGGGCCTTGCCGGGGGAGTTTCACCTCGCCCCTCTACTCCTCATGCTTCTGGTCTTGAGCACGGCTCTGGTAGTCTTGTGACTTTGCTTCCTCTTCTGCCCCGCCAAGTGTGACCGTGGGTGCGGCTCTAACTGCCCGTGCACAAGTAAAAGGGTACAAAGAAGGGCCCCTACTTTTGTACACCGAAAGGGTCTCGTATCGGAGCCTTTTGGCAAGTACACATACTCAACCATCATATAGTCTTCTATGATTGCTAACACTCACCGCATATCCATGAGCAAAAAGTCTCAACCAGACACATAGGAAGATAGGGGCCTATAGTTTCGCATCCCAACGCATTCACCTCAAGGGTGATGTCAACAATAATAACTCATGCCCACCCATATTCAACTGGATATATGTGCCTAGACCTTTCCTCACCACATGATGCTTGCAAAAGAAAAATGAAAAGGAATAGGGAAGAATACTCTGACTCTTGCATAAAAGTAAATACATAAAAGTAGAAGATAGGCCTTTCGCAGAGGGAAGCAAAGGTTGCCATGCTCTTTTTGGTTGTATGCTCAATCTCTTAGTGCAAAAGAACGTCTTGTTATATTGCCCCTTGTGATAGCAACCTTTATTATGCAGTATGTCGCCTTTATTATTTTTCCATCACAAGTTCGTACAACACTCAATTTTCTCTTCCACTAAATGATCTAACACATTTACAAGCAATTTGTATTGCCTTATTGCACCGATGGCAACTTACATGAAGGATCTTACTCAATCCATTGGTAGGTATGGTGGACTCTGAAAGCAAGATTTGGGTTTAAGGGTTTTTGGATGCACAAGTAGTATCTCTACTTAGTGCGGAATATTTGGCTAGCAAAGATAGGGGGCAAGCACCACATGTTAAAGGATCTATGAAAATATAACTTCTATGTGAATACGAACAAACATAAATCATTACGTTGTCTTCCTTGTCCAACGTCAACAATTTTGGCATATAAGATTTTGATGGGGGCTCACAATCATAAAAGATGTCCAAGATAGTGTATTTGCATGTGAATCTTCTGTTCCCTTATTAATTCTTTCATCAATTGCATCATTAACCAATGCTATGTTTGTCAATCTCCAATAAATTTTACTACTTATACTCTTCCTTATGTGATGTCATTACTTACCATAAGCTTAGCATATGATCTTTTTATTTATTTCTTTCCTTTTTATTGGAACATGAAAGTAAAGAAAGCAAAACTCAAACTAAACTTTATTATATATCGGGCACACGATTACAAGGATAGATAGATCACTAAGCAAACACTCGAAGAGAGATCAAACTAAATTTTTATTCAACTAAAGCAAAAGATAACTAAGGATCGAACTAAGATAAGTAAAGGCAAAAGATAGTGATGGTGATACGATACCAGGGAACCTCCCCAAGCTTGGCACAAGCCAAGGGGAGTGCCCATACCTGATGCTCAAGTCTCCTTTGGTGATGAAGAAGGTGGTGGTGATGAGTTCATGTTCCCTCAAGTCTTGAATCTCTCGAAGGGCTCGATGAGGTAGTTCAGTATTTTTCTCCACTTCAGCCATAATGTGTTTATTCTCCAGGCCCCAAGAGTTTGTTCCTGCATCACTTTCTCTTGGACGAGGTATGTCCCAATTGGACGGTAGGTGCACACGAGGAGTATTCTCGAATCCATAATTGTGAATCAAATTGTCAAAATTGTTTTGATGTAACCTGTGTAAAGGCCTCCTTGGAGGAAGTTCATCTTGCACTTCAAGGCTCTCTTGACTATTCATTAGTCTACAGCCTGATGAGGATTAGGATGAGTGGAGATGCCAGTTAGGGTGCCTATCTAGGAGGCTGGAGGGTGAAATCCAAGTAAGTTCCCCTCATCTTCCTCCATGGTAACATGTTTCTCCGTTGTTGGAAGAGGGGGAAGACATGATGCTGGCTTTGATGGATCTGACAGAGAAACAGCAAGAAAGAAGAATAGAAGATTTCTCTATGATACAATGGTCAATAGGTTCAGGGGGTATATAAAGATTTTTTGTCTTGGGAAATAAGCAAACGGGAGAAAAACGGAGTGCAGAAGGTACCCGAGGTGGGCACAACCCACCTGGGCGCGCCTGGCAAGCCAGGCGTGCCCTGGTGTCTTGTGCCAACCAGGGTTGCCTTCCTACTTGTTTCTTATTTTCCTAATTTTTGTTATATTCCCAAACTGACAAAAACTATTTTTGCAGATTTTTTGGAGTCAGTTTACTTACCAGATCACGTACCTCCTCTTTTTTCACGATTCTAGAGTGTTCCGGAAGGTTTCTAATATGTGTTCCTCCGGTGTCATGGTTTGAATAATATTGCTTTCAACATTAGTAGGCGTGCCTGAGATATAGTGTTTAACTCTTTGCCCATTGGCAACCTTCGGGTTAGTACCTTCGACATTATTTATTTTGATAGCTCCAGAACAATAAACTTCTTCGATAACATAAGGTCCTTCCCATTTGGAGAGAAGTTTTCCTGCAAAGAATTTGAAACGAGAGTTGTACAAAAGGACATATTCACCCACTTTGAACTCACGCTTTTGGATTCTTTTATCATGCCATCTTTTGAACTTTTCTTTAAATAATTTGGCATTTTCATACGCTTGGATTCTCCATTCATCTAATGAGCTAATATCAAATAACCTCTTTTCACCGGCAAGTTTGAAATCATAGTTGAGTTCCTTAATTTCCCAATATGCTTTATGTTCTAACTCGGGAGGCAAATGACAAGCTTTTCCATAAACCATTTTATAAGGAGACATCCATAGGATTTTTATAAGTTGTTTTGTAAGCCCAAAGTGCATCGTCTAATTTCTTAGACCAATTCTTTTGGGACCTATTGATAGTTTTTTGTGAATTAATTTTATTTCTCTATTGCTACGTTCAACTTGACCACTAGACCGAGGACGATAGGGTGATGCAATTCTATGGTTAACATCATACTTAGCAAGCATTTTACGGAATGCACCATGAATAAAGTGTGGACCACCATCAATCATTAAATATCTAGGGACTCCAAACCTTGGGAAAATAACTTCTATAAGCATTTTAATAGAGGTGTTGTGATCAGCACTACTAGTTGGAATAGCTTCTACCCACTTAGTAACATAATCAACACCAACCAAAAATGTGTATACCCATTAGAGGAAGGAAAAGGTCCCATGTAATCAAAACCCCAAACATCAAATGGTTCAACAGCAAGAGAATAATTAATAGGCATTTCCTGACGCTTACCAACATTACCAATTCTTTGATATTCATCACAAGATAAAACAAACTTACGGGAACCCTTGAAGAGAGCAGGCCAATAAAAACCAGATTGCAATACCTTGTGAGCAGTTCTATCTCCCGCATGATGTCCTCCATAAGCTTCGGAGTGACATTTCCGTTGGATTTGTTCCTGTTCATGCTCAGGTACACAACGTCTAATAATACCATCTACTCCTTTATAAAGATGCGGGTCATCCCAAAAGTAATGTCTTAAATCATTGAAGAATTTTTTCTTTTGTTCGTATGTGAAACTAGGTGGTATAAATTTAGGAACAATATAATTACCATAGTCAGCATACCAAGGAGTACTAGGAGAAGCATTTATTATAGCTAGTTGTTCATCGGGGAAGCTATCATCAATAGGTAGTGGGTCATCAAGAATATTTTCTAACCTAGACAAGTTATTAGCTACGCGGTTCTCAGCTCCTTTTCTATCAGTAATTGATACGTCTCCGTCGTATCAATAATTTTTGATTGTTCCATGCCAATATTATACAACTTTCATATACTTTTGGCAACTTTTTATACTATTTTTGGGACTAACATATTGATCCAGTGCCCAGTTCCTGTTTGTTGCATGTTTTTTGTTTCGCAGAAACCCCATATCAAACGGAGTCCAAAAAGGATAAAAACGGATGGAGAATATTTTTGGAATATTTGGAAAATATGGGAAGAAGAATCAACGCGAGACGGTGCCCGAGGCAGCCACGAGGCAGGGGGCGCGCCCCTGACCCTCGTGGGCCCCTCGTAAGGTGGTTGCTGCTCTTCTTTGGCCGCAAGAAAGCTAATTTTTGAAGAAAAAAATCTTGGCAAAGGTTTCAATCCAATCGGAGTTACGGATGTCCGGATATATAAGAAACGACGAAAGGGCAGAATATGAGAATGCAGAAAGAGAGAGAGACAGAGAGATAGATCCAATCTCGGAGGGGCTCTCGCCCCTCCCATGCCATGGAGGCCAAGGACCAGAGGGGAAACCCCTCTCCCATCTAGGGAGGAGGTCAAGGAAGAAGAAGAAGAAGAAGGGGGCCCTCTCCCCCTCTCTTCCGGTGGCGCCGGAACGCTGCTCTGGCCACCATCATCATCACCGCGATCTTCACCAACACCTCCGCCATCTCCACCAACATCTCCATCACCTTCCCCCCTCTATCTACAGTGGTCCACTCTCCCGCAACCCACTGTACCCTCTACTTGAACATGGTGCTTTATGCTTCATATTATTATCCCATCATGTGTTGCCAACCTATGATGTCTGAGTAGATTTTCGTTGTCCTATCGGTGGTTGATGAATTGCTATGATTGATTTAATTTTCTTGTGGTTATGTTGTTGTCCTTTGGTGCCCATCATATGAACGCGCGCGTGGATCACACCATAGGGTTAGTTGTATGTTGATAGGACTATGTATTGGAGGGCAAGAGTGACAGAAGCTTCTACCTAGCATAGAAATTGATGCATACGGGATTGAAGGGGGACCAATATAACTTAATGCTATGGTTGGGTTTTACATTAATGAACGTTAGTAGTTGCGGATGCTTGCTAATAGTTCCAATCATATGTGCATAGAATTCCAAGTCAGGGATGACATGCTAGCAGTGGCCTCTCCCACATAAAACTTGCTATCGGTCTAGTAAAGTAGTCAATTTCTTAGGGACAATTTTGCAACTCCTACCACCACTTTTCCACACTCGCTATATTTAGTTTATTGTGTCTTTATCTAAACAGCCCGTAGTTTTTATTTACGTGCTCTTTAGTATCTTGCAAACCTATCCAACAACACCTACAAAGTACTTCTAGTTTCATACTTGTTCTAGGTAAAGCAAACGCTAAGCGTGCGTAGAGTTGTATCGGTGGTCGATAGAACTTGAGGGAATATTTGTTCTACCTTTAGCTCCTCATTGGGTTCGACACTCTTACTTATCGAAAGAGGCTACAATTGATCCCCTATACTTGTGGGTTATCAAGACCTTTTTCTGGCGCCATTGCCGGGGAGCAATAGTGTGGGGTGAATATTCTCGTGTGTGATTGTTTGCTTTATCACTAAGTAATTTTTATTTTCTGTTCTTAGTTCTTCTCTATCTTTAGCTATGGATATGGAACACGAAATACGAAAAAAATTAGGTTTACTTGCTACTCATGGAGATGGGGAACCTCCTAAAACCCTCGATGATCATTATGTGAAAAATATTATGTACTACTTTGATAATCCTGAGAAAACCTCATTCAATTATGTAATGGGAGACACGTTGGATCAATGTGAATACTTTAGGGATTATCGCTTGACTCAAAAAGGGAAACTATTATGGGATCAAATTTATATGTTGAAGTGGTATGCTAGGCAACTATGCTTGAGATATGATTATACTTGTTGCTCTAGGATGAAGTCTCCACACCTTCCCTTTTCATGCAAATTTAATGATAATGAAACCTTGGCTTCTTATGCTAGAGGTATATATGATTACTATGATGTGGAACAAATAGAAGAATTTGTTTCTTTTATGGGTGCTTATGAAATTGAATCTGTATTTAAAGAGTGTGAAAATCTTTATGATGCTGTTTACAGACCTGAAAATTTAGCTATCCTTAAATATTGCTATGAGAATTATGAATACAATGCCGATATTGATGCATTTATTGAGAATGTCTCCGCTGTCCAAGAAGAGACTAATATTTTGCAGGAGTCTATGGAAGAAGAAATTGATGAAACTATGGGCTCATTGGATGAAAAAGATGAGGAGGACAGCGAAGAACAAAAGGAGGAAGAGCGGATTGATCACCCATGCCCACCTTCTAATGAGAGTAACTCTTCAACTCATACATTATTTAAATTCCCTTCGTGCTTACCGAAGGATGATTTCTATGATGACCGTTATGATCCCGTTGATTCTCTTGAAATATCCCTTTTTGACGATGCTTGCTATGCTTGTGGCCAAGATGCCAATATGAATTATGCTTATGGAAATGAACTTGCTATAGTTCCTTATGTTAAACATGAAATTGTTGCTATTGCACCCACGCATGATAGTCCTATTATCTTTTTGAATTCTCCCGACTACACTATATCAGAGAAGTTTGCACTTGTTAATGATTATATTGATGGGTTGCCTTTTACCGTTGCACAGGATGACTTTGATAGATATAATATGCATGTTCTTGCTGCTCCTACTTGCAATTATTATGAGAGAGGAACTATATCTCCACCTCTCTAGGTTTCCAACACGATAAAATTGCAAGAAACTGCTTATACTATGCATTGGCCTTTACTAGGTGTGCATGAATTGTTCTTGTATGACATGTCGATGCATAGGAAGAGAGTTAGACTTCGTCATTGCTTGATACATGTTGCTTTGTGCTCACTACTAAATGCCAAATCATTGCTAATTAAAATTGGCTTTGATATACCTTGGGATCCGGGTGGATTCACTACTTGAGCACTATATGCCTAGCTTAATGGCTTTAAAGAAAGCGCTGCTAGGGAGACAACCCGGAAGTTTTAGAGAGTCATTTATTTCTGTTGAGTGCTTTTATAGAGTTTAAAAACAAAAAAATAAAAATAAAGAGGGGAACCTAAAACTTTTTCAAAAAAGGAAAGTGAAAGTGAGAAAGACAAGCATTGTTGAAGTGGGAGCTAGCCTTGAACTTTTGTTCATGCTCACAGGAACTTTGTGAATCTTGATTACAGAAACTTTTCAACAAAAAATAATTATCCCCTTGTACAATTCCGTTGTATTATAAAAATAATGTGCTAAGGTTTGCCTTTAGGATGTTTACAGTGCTTGTTGGTTTGTGCGGTGCAGGACAGAAACTTTGGCTGTAGTGTGTGATTTTTAATTTTTTACTGGAACGTCAAATGGTTCTGAAACTTTTTGCAATGTCTTTCTATACAAATTTTTTATTGTTCCTAATTTTCGCAGAATTTTTCAAGTATCAGAAGTATGGTGAATGTTCCGATTGTTACAGACTGTTCTGTTTTAGACAGATTCTGTTTTTGATGCATAGTTTGCTTGTTTTGATGAAACTATCAATTACTATCAGTGGATTAAGCCATGGAAAAGTTATATTACAGTAGCTATAATGTAAAAACAAAATATGAATTGGTTTGCAACAGTACTTAGAGTAGTGATTTGCTTTATTATACTAACGGATCTTAGAGTAGTGGATAAAGTGTTCGAAGATCGAGGAGGCCTCGATATGAGGAGTAGGAGGAGAGGCAAGAGATCAAGCTTGGGGATGACCAAGGCACCCCAAGTAAATATTCAAGGAGACTCAGGCGTCTAAGCTTGGGGATGCCCCGGAAGGCATCCCCTCTTTCTTCAACAAGTATCGGTATGTTTTCGGATTCGTTTCGTTCATGCGATATGTGCGAATCTTGGAGCGTCTTTTGTATTTAGTTTTCATTTTTATTTTATGCACCATGCTGGTATGAGGTAGTACTTGCTTGATTTATAGAATGCTCATTGCACTTCACTTAAATCTTTTGAGTATGGCTTTATAGAATGCTTCCTGTGCTTCACTTATATCATTTGAAGTTTTGATTGCCTGTTTCTCTTCACATAGAAAACCGCCATTTGTAGAATGCTCTTTTGCTTCACTTATTTTTGTTAGAGCGTGGGCATATCTTTTGTAGAAAGAATTAAACTCTCTTGCTTCACTTATATCTATTTAGAGAGATGACAGGAACTGTTCATTCACATGGTTAGTCATAAAATCCTACATAAAACTTGTAGATCACTGAATATGATATGTTTGATTCCTTGCAATAGTTTTGCGATATAAAGATAGTGATATTAGAGTCATGCTAGTGGGTAGTTGTGGATTAGTAGAAATACTTGTGTTGAGGTTTGTGATTCCCGTAGAATGCACATATGGTGAACCGTTATGTAACAAAGTCGGAGCATGAGGTATTTATTGATTGTCTTCCTTATGAGTGGCGGTCGGGGACGAGCGATGGTCTTTTCCTACCAATCTATCCCCCTAGGGGCATGCGTAGTAGTACTTTGCTTCAAGGGCTAATAAACTTTTGCAATAAGTATATGAGTTCTTTATGACTAATGTGAGTCCATGGATTATACGCACTCTCACCCTTCCATCATTGCTAGCCTCTTCGGTACCGTGCATTGCCCTTTCTCACCTCGAGAGTTGGTGCAAACTTCGCCGGTGCATCCAAACCCCGTGATATGATATGCTCTATCACACATAAGCCTCATTATATCTTCCTCAAAACAGCCGCCATACCTACCTATCATGGCATTTCCATAGCCATTCCGAGATATATTGCCATGCAACTTCCATCATCAACATATACATGACTTGAGCACTTATTGTCATATTGCTTTGCATGATCGTAAGATAGCTAGCATGATGTTTTCATGGCTTGTCCATTTTTTGATGTCATTGCAACGCTAGATCATTGCACAACCTGGTACACCGCCGGAGGCATTCATATAGAGTCATATCTTTGTTCTAGTATCGAGTTGTAATATTGAGTTGTAAGTAAATAAAAGTGTGATGATCATCATTATTAGAGCATTGCCCCATCGCAAAAAAGGGGCAATGTTACTATCCTTTTACCACACTTGTGCTTCAAAGGAGCACCATGTTCTTCATGATAGAGAGTCTCTTATTTTGTCACTTTCATATACTAGTGGGAATTTTCATTATAGAATTTGGCTTGTATATTCCGATGATGGGCTTCCTCAAATGCCCGAGGTCTTCATGAGCAAGCAAGTTGGATGCACACCCACTTAGTTTCCAGTTTGAGCTTTCATACACTTATAGCTCTTAGTGCATCCATTGCATGGCAATCCCTACTCCTCACATTGACATCAATTGATGGGCATCTCCATAGCCCGTTGATGAGCCGCGTCGATGTGAGACTTTCTCCCTTTTTGTCTTCTCCACATAACCCCCATGATCATATTCTATTCCACCTATAGTGCTATGTCCATGGCTTGCGCTCATGTATTGCGCGAGGGTTGAAAAAGCTGAAGCACGTTAAGAACTATGAACCAATTGCTCGGCTTGTCATCGGGGTTGTGCATGATTTGAATATTTTGTGTGGGGAAGATGAAGCATAGCCAGACTATATGATTTTGTAGGGATAACTTTCTTTGGCCATGTTATTTTGAAAAAGCATGATTACTTTATTAGTAGGCTTGAAGTATTATTGTTTTTATGTCAAATGATAGACTATTGTTGTGAATCACTCGTGTCTTAATATTCATGCCATGATTAGATATATGATCAAGATCATGCTAGGTAGCATTCCACATAAAAAATTATCTTTTTTATCATTTACCTACTCGAGGATGAGAAGGAATTAAGCTTGGGGATGCTGATACGTCTCCGTCGTATCTATAATTTTTTATTGTTCCATGCCAATATTATACAACTTTCATATACTTTTGGCAACTTTTTATACTATTTTTGGGACTAACATATTGATCCAGTGCCCAGTGCCAGTTCCTATTTGTTGCATGTTTTTTGTTTCGCAGAAACCCCATATCAAACGGAGTCCAAATGGGATAAAAAGGATGGAGAATATTTTTGGAATATTTGGAAAATATGGGAAGAAGAATCAACGCGAGACGGTGCCAGAGGTGGCCATGAGGCAGGGGGCGCGCCTGCCCCCCTGGGCGCGCCCCTGACCCTCGTAGGCCCCTTGTAAGGCGGTTTCTCTTCTTTGGCCGCAAGAAAGCTAATTTTCGGAAAAAAAAATCTTGGCGAAGGTTTCAATCCAATCGGAGTTACGGATCTCCGGATATATAAGAAACAACGAAAGGGCAGAATATGAGAACGCAGAAACAGAGAGAGATAGAGAGACAGATCCAATCTCGGAGGGGCTCTCGCCCCTCCCATGCCATGGAGGCCAAGGACCTGAGGGGAAACCCCTCTCCCATCTAGGGAGGAGGTCAAGGAAGAAGAAGAAGAAGGGGCCCCTCTCCCCCTCTCTTCCGGTGGCGCGGAACGCTGCCGTGGCCACCATCATCATCACCGTGATCTTCACCAACACCTCCGCCATCTCCACCAACATGACCATCACCTTCCCCCCTCTATCTACAGTGGTTCACTCTCCCGCAACCCGCTGTACCCTCTACTTGAACATGGTGCTTTATGCTTCATATTATTATCCAATGATGTGTTGCCATCCTATGATGTCTGAGTAGATTTTTGTTGTCATATCGGTGGTTGATGAATTGCTATGATTGATTTAATTTGCTTGTGGTTATGTTGATGTCCTTTGGTGCCCATCATATGAGCGCGCGCATGGATCACACCATAGGGTTAGTTGTATGTTGATAGGACTATGTATTGGAGGGCAAGAGTGACAGAAGCTTCTACCTAGCATAGAAATTGATGCATACGGGATTGAAGGGGGACCAATATAACTTAATGTTATGGTTAGGTTTTACCTTAATGAACGTTAGTAGTTGCGGATGCTTGCTAATAGTTCCAATCATAAGTGCATAGAATTCCAAGTCAGGGATGACATGCTAGCAGTGGCCTCTCCCACATAAAACTTGCTATCGGTCTAGTAAAGTAGTCAATTGCTTAGGGACAATTTCGCAACTCCTACCACCACTTTTCCACACTCGCTATATTTACTTTATTGTGTCTTTATCTAAACAGCCCCTAGTTTTTATTTACATGCTCTTTATTATCTTGCAAACCTATCCAACAACACCTACAAAGTACTTCTAGTTTCATACTTGTTCTAGGTAAAGAAAACGCTAAGCGTGCGTAGAGTTGTATCGGTGGTCGATAGAACTTGAGGGAATATTTGTTCTACCTTTAGCTCCTCGTTGGGTTCGACACTATTACTTATCGAAAGACTCTACAATTGATCACCTATACTTGTGGGTTATCAGTAATATGTAAATCAAATTCTTGTAACAAGAGAACCCACCTAATGAGTCTAGGTTTGGCATCTTTCTTTTCCATAAGATATTTATAGCAGCTTGATATGTGTGCACAGTTACTTTAGAATCAACATTATAAGATCTGAATTTATCACAAGCAAATAAACTACTAAAAATTCTTTTTCAGTAGTAGCATAGTTTCGTTGAGCACCGTCTAGAGTTTTACTAGCATAATGGATAACATTTAATTTCTTATCAACTCTTTGTCCTAGAACTGCACCAATAACATAATCACTATCATCACACATAATTTCAAAAGGCAAGTTCCAATCAGGTGGTTGAAAAATAGGTGCGGTAGTTAAGGCTTTCTTAAGATTTTCAAAGGCTTCTACACAATCATCATCAAAAACCAATGCAACATCCTTTTGTAAAAGATTTGTAAGAGGCCTAGAAATTTTAGAGAAGTCTTTAATAAACCTTCTATAGAAACCAGCATGACCAAGGAAACTACGAATACCTTTAATATCTTTAGGACATGGCATATTCTCAATTGCATCAACTTTAGCTTTATCCACCTCCATACCTCATTCAGAAATTTTATGTCCCAAGACAATACCTTCATTAACCATAAAGTGTCACTTCTCCCAATTCAAGACAAGATTAGTTTACTTGCATCTCTGCAAAACTCGATCAAGGCTGCTTAAGCAATCATCAAAAGAAGTTCCATAAATGAAAAAGTCATCCATGAAAACCTCAAGAATCTTTTCACAAAAAATCAGAGAATATAGCAGTAATACATCTTTGAAAGGTAGCAGGTGCATTGCATAAACCAAAAGGCATACGTCTATAAGAATAAGTTCCAAAAGGGCAAGTAAAGGTGGTTTTCTATTGATCAGGTTGTGAAACAGGTATTTGAGAAAAACCAGAATATGCATCAAGAAAGAAAAAGTGTGTGTGCTTAGATAATCTTGATAACATTTGATCAATAAAAGGCAAAGGGTAATGATCTTTTCTAGTTGCTTTATTTAATTTTCTAAAATCAATTACCATTCTATCGCTAGAGACAATTCGTTGTGGAATAAGTTCATTTTTATCATTAGGAACAACAACAATACCACCTTTCTTAGGGACACAATGAACATGACTTACCCATCCACTATTAGCTATGGGGTAGATTATACCTGCTTCCAGAAGCTTTAATATTTCAGTTCTTACCACTTCTTTCATTTTAGGATTCAAACGTCGTTGATGATCAACAATGGCTTTAGCATCAGGTTCCGTATTTATCTTGTGCTGACATAGAGTGGGACTAATGCCCTTAAGATCATCAAGAGTATATCCAATAGCAGCTCGGTGCTTCTTCAGAATTTTCAATAATCTTTCTTCTTCATGTTCTGAAAGGTTAACACTAATAATAACATGATAAATCTTTTTCTCATCAAGATAAGCATATTTCAAAGTGTTTGGCAATTGTTTTAATTCAAACACAAGATTAGAGGACCTCCTAGAGTTTCAATAGGGAAATTGTCTTTAAGTAGAGGTCGTTGTTCAAAGAAAATTTTATCTATCTCATTTCTTTCATGCATATGCATATCATTTTCGTGGTCTAGCAAATATTGTTCTAGTGGATCAGTAGGAGGAATGGCAATAGAAGTAAGACCAATTATTTCATCTTTACTAGATAAATCTCTCTTATGATGTTTTCTACTAAACTTAGAAAAAAATAAACTCATGAGACTCATCACCAAAACTAACACCGACGGTTTGTTTCTCACAATCTATTTTAGCATTAACGGTGTTCAAGAAAGGTCTACCAAAGATAATGGGACAAAAGTTATCTTGTGGGGAACCAAGAATTAGAAAATCAGTAGGATATTTTATTTTCCCACACAAGACTTCAACATCTCTAACAATCCCAAGTGGTGTGATGTTATCTCTATTAGCAAGTTTAATATTAACATCTATGTCTTCTATTTCAGCGGGTGCTATATCATTCATAATTTCTTGGTATAAGGTAAAAAGGAATAGCACTTACGCTAGCACCTAAATCACATAAACCATGATAAAAGTGATCTCCTATTTTGACTGAGACAACATGCATGCCAACCACATGTCTATGTTTATCTATATTTTCTACCAAGAGATCTTTAACCATAGCAACACTAGGGTCTACTTTGATTGGTTCTGATGGTTTAGGTGCTCTAATATTACTTTTATTGACCATGGTTGAAACCTTAGCATGTTCCTTTATCCTAACAGGGAAAGGTGGTTTTTCAATATAAGCAGTAGGAACAACTGGATCAACATTGTAAATGATAGTTTCATATTTAACCACAATCGGTTCTTCAATTTCTTCTTTAATAGGTGGATGATATTTAAACCACTTCTCCTTTGGGAGATCAACATGAGTAGCAAATGATTCACAGAAAGAGGCTACTATGTCAGAGTCAAGTCCATATTTAGTGCTCAACTTGTGAAAAGCATCGGTATTCATAAAAGATTTAACACAACCAAACTTAAGCTGAATACCTCACTCTTTACCTTCATCGAATTACCAATCTTCAGAGTTGCATTTAACTCTTTCTAAAAAGATCCCACCTGAATTCAGTAATCTTCTTCATAAAAGAACCAGTACAAGAAGTATCGAGCATGGATAGATCATCACGGGAAAGCCGAGCATAAAAATTCTGAATGATAATTTCTCTCAAGAGCTCATGATTGGGGCATGAATATAACATTGAATTAAGCCTCCGCCAAGCCAGACGATACTTTCTCCTTCACGAGGCCAAAAATTATATATATATAATTCCGATCACGATGTACTAGATGCATCGGATAATTTTTTTCAGTGAAATTCCTATTTCAATCGATTCCAGTTGCAAGATCCAATATCATCGCATAGCCTATAACATGCCAATGCTTTTCCCTTAAAAGATAAAGGGAAAACCTTATTCTTAGCTTCATCTCCGGGTAAACCTGCAAGCTTAAATAATCCACAAATTTCATCTACATATATCAAGTGCATATCAGGATGTTCAGTTCCATCTCCTGCATAAGGATTAGCTAGCAGTTGTTCTATCATACCCAAAGGAATTTCATAACCAATATTTTCAGTAGGTGCAGTAGGTTGAGGGGAAACTAATTGTGGTTCCGGTCGAGGTGAATATACCCCAAACAAACCCCTCAAAGGATTGTTCTCCATAGTAACAAGTGACAATAAATTTCAGCACATAGTAATAATTTTCCTTACCAATTTCCACTTACCAAGAGTGCTTCACTCCCCGGAAACGGCACTAGAATAGAGACTTGATGACCCACAAGTATAGGGGATCAATCGTAGCTCTCTCAATAAGTAAGAGTGTCGAACCCAATGAGGAGCAGAAGGAAATGACAAGTGGTTTTCAGCAAGGTATTCTCTGCAGGCACTGAAATTGTCGGTAACAGATAGTTTGATAGCAAGATAATTTGTAACGAGCAAGTAACATTAACGGTAAAGAATATGCAACAAGGTAGCCCAATACTTTTGTGGCAAAGGACAGGCCAAAATGGTTTCTTATAATAGGACAAGTGTTCTTGAGGGCACACGGGAATTTCATCTAGTCACTTTCATCATTTCGGTTCGATTTGTGTTCGCTACTTTGATAATTTTATATGTGGGTGGACCGGTGCTTAGGTGTTGTTCTTACTTGTACAAGCCTCCTACTTATGATTAACCCCCTTGCAAGCATCCGCAACTACGAGAAAAGTATTAACATAAAATCTAATCATAGCATTAAAATTTTGGATTCAAATCGGTCCCTTACGGAATAGCGCATAAACTAGGGTTTAAGCTTGTGTCACTCTAGCAACCCGTCATCTAATAACTACTCCACCATGCATTCCCTTAGGCCCAAATATGGTGAGGTGTCATGTAGTCGATGTTCACATGACACCACTAAGGTAATCACAACATACATACCATCAAAATATCGAACACATATCAAGTTCACATTATTATTGCAACAAGATTTCTCCCGTGACCTCAAGAACAAATGTAACTACTCACAAATGATAATGATGATCAAGATCAGAGGGGTATTAAATAGCATAATGGATCTGAACGTCTAATCTTCCACCAAATAAACCATATAATAATAAACTACAAGATCTAATCAACACTACTAATCACCCACAAGCACCAATCTAAGGTTCCTGTGCAAAGATTGAACACAAAAGATGAACTAGGGTTTGAGAGGAGATGGTGCTGTTGAAGATGTGGATGAAGATTTCCCTGCCCAAGATGGGAGAGTTGTTGGTGATGATGATGACAATGATTTCCCCCTCCGGGAGGAAAGTTCCCCCGGCGGGATCGCTCCACCGGAGGGCAAAATTTCTCCTGCCCAAGTTCCGCCTCGCGACGGTGGCGCTTCATCCCGAAAGTCCTCTCCTTATTTTTTTCTAGGTCAAAATGACTTATATACCGGGCACCAGAGGTGGGCCGAGGAGTGCACAACCCACCAGGGTGCGCCTGGGCTCCCTGGCGCGCCCAGGTGGGTTGTGCCCACCTGGTGGGCCACCTCTAGTGGTTATTTGCCAATATTCCTCATATATTCCAAAACAATTCTCCGTAAATTTTCAGCTCATTTGGAGATGTGCAGAATATGTAACTCTGACATAGCTTTTCCAGGTCCAGAATTCCAGCTGCCGGTATTCTCCCTCTTTGTATAAACCTTGCATATTATGAGCGAAAAGGCATTCGAATTACTCTATGATACGTCTCCAACATATCTATATTTTTTGATTGTTCGATGCTATTATATTATCCTTTTTGGATGCTTTATATGCATTAATATGCTATTTTATATTATTTTTGGGACTAACCTACTAACCTAGAGCCCAGCGCGAGTTCCTGTTTTTGACTTCCGCAAAAAAGGAATACCAAACAGAGTCCAAACGGAATAAAACCTTCACGATGATTTTTCTTGCACCAAAAGACAACCAGGAGACTTGGAGATGAAGTCGGAGGAGCCACGAGGCGGCCACAAGATCGGAGTGCGCACCTAATGGGGGTAGGGCGCGCCCCCCACCCTTGTGGGGCCCCCGTGCACCAACTGACCTAATTCTTTCACCTATATATTCCCAAATATCCCCAAACCACCAGAGGCATCCACGATAACACTTTTCCACTACCACAACCTTCTGTACCCATGAGATCCCATCTAGGGACCTTTTCTGGCACCCGGCCGGAGGGGGATTCGATTACGGAAGGCTTCTACATCAACTCTATTGCCCTTCCGATGAAGCGTGAGTAGTTTACCACAGACCTACGGGTCCATTGCTAGTAGCTAGATGGCTTCTTCTCTCTGTTTGATTCTCAATACCATGTTCTCCTCGATGTTCTTGGAGATCTATTCGATGTAATACTTTTTTGCGATGTGTTTGCCGAGATCCGATGAATTATGGATTTATGATCAGCTTATCATTGAATATTATTTGAATCTTCTCTGAATTCTTTTATGCATGATTTGATATCTTTGTAATTCTCTTCGAACTATCGGTTTGGTTTGTCCATAGTTATTAGCTAGATGGCTTCTTCTCTCTTTTTGGATCTCAATACAATGTTCTCCCCCTCTCTTGTGGAGATCTATTCGATGTAATCTTCTTTTCCGGTGTGTTTGTTGAGACCGATGAATTGTGGGTTTATGATCAAGTTTATCTATGAACAATATTTGAATCTTCTCTGAATTCTTTTATGTATGATTGGTTATCTTTGCAAGTCTCTTCGAATTATCAGTTTGGTTTGTCCTACTAGATTGATCTTTCTTGCAATAGGAGAAGTGCTTAGCTTCGGGTTCAATCTTGCGGTGTCCTTTCCCAGAGACAGTAGGGGCAGCAAGGCACGTATTGTATTGTTGCCATCGAGGATAAAAAGATGGGGTTTTCATCATATTGCTTGGGTTAATTCCTCTACATCATGCCATCTTATTTAATGCATTACTCCGTTATTTATGAACTTAATACTGTAGATGCATGCCAGATAGCGGTCGATGTGTGAAGTAATAGTAGTAGATGCAGAATCGTTTCGGTCTACTTGACACGGACGTGATTCCTATATTCATGATCATTGCCTTAGATATCATCATAACTTTGCGCTTTTCTATCAATTGCTCGGCAGTAATTTGTTCACCCACCATATTATTTTCTATCTTGAGAGAAGCCTCTAGTGAAACCTATGGCCCCCGGATATATTTTCCATCATACAAGTTTCTATTTTCCATCATATAAGTTTCTGATCTACTATTTTGCAATCTTTTACTTTCCGATCTATAAACCAAAAATACCAAAAATATTTAATAAGAATGATGACATGATGTAGACAAGATCTATTCTTGTAGGAATAGCCCCATCTTGTTATCCTTAATAGCAACAACCAATACGTGTCTTGCTGCCCCTTCTGTCCTGGGAAAGAACACCGCACGACCGAACCCATCACAAAGCACCTCTTCCCATGGCAAGAAAAATCGATCTAGTCGGCCTAAGTAAACCAAAAATTTGAAGAAGAAATACGAGGCTATAAGTAATCATGCATATAAGAGATCTAAACTCAAATAACTTTCATGGATAAAATAGATCTGATCATAAACTCAAAGTTCATCGGATCCCAACAAACACAGTGCAAAAAGAGTTACATCAAATAGATCTCCAAGAGACCATTGTATTGAGAATCAAAAAAGAGAGAGAGGAAGCCATCTAGCTACTGCCTACGGACCCGTAGGTCTACAATGAACTACTCACGCATCATCGGAGAGGCACCAATGAGGATGGTGAACCCCTCCATGATGGTGTCTAGATTGGATCTGGTGGTTTTGGAACTTGCGGCGGGTGGAATTGTGTTTCGTCGACTCCCCTAGGGTTTTTGGATTTTCGGGGTATTTATAGAGCAAAGAGGCGGTGCGGGAGGCGGTAGAGGTTGGCACAACCCACCAGGGCGCGCCTGGGCCCCTAGGCGGACCCAGGTAGGTTGTGCTCCCCTTGGGGCTCCCCTTTGGTACTTCTTTGGCCCGACAGGTGTCTTCTGGTCCAGAAAAATTCTCCAAAAAGTTTTGCTGCGTTTGGACTCCATTTGGTACTGATTTCCCGCGAAGTAAGAAACAAGCAAAAAACAGGAACTGACACTGGGCACTATGTCAATAGGTTAGTCCCAAAAATGCTATAAAATGATTGTAAAACATCCAAGAATGATATTATAATAGCATGGAACAAGCAAAAATTACAGATACGTTGGAGATGTATCATATACTATGGAACCATCAAAGAGATTTGGCAGCTTAACTATGTGAAAGTTAAGGTGGCATTATTCAGGTGCACAGGGATCCCTCTTAGTCAGCTAAAGGTTGATGATTACACGAAGACCTATGTTAACAGGACAATGATGGCATATCATGTGGACCCGTTCATTCTTGCCAGCGATGCTACCCAGATTTTCTATGGGGAAGACCCCTTGCATAAGAACTGCCATGTAGTGACGCATGGGAAGAGGAGGGTACTGGGTGTCGAGGATTTTGCCGATGAGGACGAGTACGATGAATTTGCTGAGTTGCCAGCCAAGGGATCACGCACCCCTCAAACAGAGAAGCGTAAAATCATCAGAAAACCCATGTTCATTGGGGTCAATGTAATGATCTTAGTTCCCCCATGTACATGGGAATTAAGCTGTAAGACTAGTTTTTATGCCTATCCTGCAACTTAATTCATTCAATTTTGAACTATCGCGTGTACTGAATTTGTGAGTTATGCCCGGTTTTCTGTTGATGTAAGAATCGTTAATATGTTGACCTTGATATGCTATCAGCTCGGGCAATGAATTTGAACTGTTTATTATTATTATTATACCATAGAGGTGGCACACTCAATTGCTCTCACTCCAGTATGTATGAACAAAAGATATGCAATCTGGTTTGCGAATAGCACACGGTTCATTCATGAAGCCGTGTGCCGACCAAACCGCGCGCGCGATCTGAGTCGAGCGTTCTGATTGGCCATAACCCAAGCCACACAAATCATACATCTGCACCGTTGGATGCTCCCAGATAGAACGGCAATCCTCATCCCTTTCGACAACAAATGCAGTTCCGGTTGTAATTGTATTTATATGTACAAAATGCATGTTAAATTCAAAAAATGTCTGAAATATAGCAAACGATACCTGAAATGCGCCACAAAATCAAAACCATGGTATAATGGTGATTGCGTACTGTGAAATCTTTTTTATGAGGCCAAATGATGAAGTCACCGGCTACTGGAGTTTGAATTGATACGTCTCCTTTTGGAAACCATGACCCTTCTTGTGAGATGCTCCGGTTTCCAAGGAGCGATCATTAAAACTTGTGCCAAACTTTACCAAAAAAATTCCCGGGGTCGTGAGAGCACGCCACGGACACACACCGATTTTGATGATGTCCGAACTCCATCTGAATTTCCATTAACTAAAATGCCAACTTGGCCTACGCCGGTGGCCGCACCTCGCGGCCGAGATGTTTGAAACTTCTCCCCGCTTCTCGGACAATGGATGAAAACTCGCAAGGCGACGCACAAATGATTTGCACACCTTCTTTGCTAACTAACACCCACATGTAGTTGTAGTAGGGTTTTGATTTTATATGCACTAAATGGAAGGTAAATGCAAAAAATGACTTAAATATAGCAGACCAGACCTGAAATGGGCCAGAAAATCAAACATAGGGTATATCCGTGATTGGTTACCGTGAAAAAATTCGCGGCAGAATGATGTAGTCACCGACGATTAGAGTCCGAAGTGCCACGTCTCCTTTTGGAAACTATGATACTTCTTGTGAGATGCTCCGGTTTGGAAGGTGTGAGCACCAAAACTTGTGCCAAACTTTACCAATTCTTTTCCATGGGATCGTGAGACCACGCCGCGGTAACACACCGATTTTCGTTATTTCCTAACTCTATATGCATTTCCTGTAATTAAAATACCAACAAGGCATGCGCCTCTGGCCGTACCCTGCGGCCGAACTGTTTGAATTTTTTCTCGTTTCTCGGATAATGAATGAGAACTCGCAAAGCGACACACAAATGATCTTGGTAACACCCACGTGTAGTTGCGACTATATATATGTATGTATATACATATATATGCATGGTAAATGCAAAAAAGGACTCAAATATAGCAAACAAGATCTCAAATGCACCAGAAAATCGAACCAAAGGGTACAATGGTGATTTCTTACCGTGGAAAAAAATTCGAGGTAAATGATGAACTCATGTTTTCATTCAAATGAAAATATGTAAATGTTTTCAACTAGCACACGGTTCACTCACGAAAGCCGTGTGCCTACCAAACCGTGGCCAATGCCCCCATGCTGCGCGCGTGATCTGAGTCGTGCGTTCTGATTGGCCAAAACCCAAACCCCACGGATCATACGTCTGCACCGTTGGATCCTCACAAATCGAACGACAATCCTCATCCCTTTCATCAGCACATACAGTTCCGGCTAGGATTTGATTTATATGCCAAAGTGCACGGTAAATGCCAAATATGGCTTAAATATAGCACAGGATACATGAAATGCGCCAGCAAATCAAACTTGTGGTATAATGGTGATTGCTTACCGTGGGAAAATTAGAGGCGAAACGATGAACTCACGTCTTCATTTCAAATTAGAATGTCTTCATTTCAAACGGAATTATGCTATTTGTGCACACGAGCACTTAGAGGCAACCATTTGCATAGGCCTTTCCACGCGGCGAACAGTGATATTTTTTCACCCTTTTCACCTAGGCCGTGAACAACCCCCCCCCCCCGCCCCACCGCCCGCCCGTGTTTCACTCAATTAGTCCACCAAATCTCCATCGCCAGCTCCCCCTCCCCTAGATCCACAGCATAACCCTCTCCGGCGCCGGCGTCCTCAACCCGGTCGTGTGCCCGCTCTTCGGTGTCAACCCTACCTCAACTGTTGTTCCCAACATGCAGCTGCCCGCGCCTCGCCGTCTTCGTTTGCTCGCTAGCCACCCTCGAGCATATCGATCCTCTAGCCCTTGCCTCTCCTGTGGTCCTGCCGGGTTTGCATTAAGAAACCTGTTAGTTACTACTCTCCATCACGGTGAGGCATATTTCCTCGCAATCCCTCTTCCTATTTCGTTTCGTATGTTCCCAAATTGGCTATAAAATAACGCAGAGCGTATATATGTTCATTATATACCTTCCTAACTAGTACATATAAGCTGTATTTGTTGTTCCAATAAGTTACTATCAATTTACAGATCGTGGGCGCCCGAGTCAGACAAACTTAACAAATTAGGCGTAAATTTTCTAAATTATTGCATGACATGTTTAGACAACTTGGTACCAAGTTGTTAGCTTTATGATTATCCTCCTTTCGTGAGTTTTGCATGTGTTCTCTGTAGATGCCGAGTAGCAGCGACAACACTCATCTGATTTCGACAACCCTAGGTCTTCAGCAGATGGTGAGGGATCAAGTAATCTGGAACGGGATAGAGTTGTAGCAGTTACCCTTCTGGTCAGGACACAGAGGAACGCTCCAAGGAAGCCCACACACTAGCCTAAAGGTGTATATGAAGTAACCGACATCGATTTAAAGTCTTGGGCTCCAACTAAACCAGATAAAGCACGCACGAGGTTCAGGAGTGTGTGTGGATTTGTTGGCAGGGCAAGGCTCAACAATAATATGCTAGGGTTTCGGAAGGCTGACATAGAAACACAGCAAAGGATTGTCCGGGAGATCATGGATCACTTCAACATTCCAGAGTAGTGGAGAATGCAGGTGGAACACACTGCACTGAGGAAGGTTGGGGATGCCTGGAGAAACTGGAAGCACGTGTTGTACAAGAAGTACTTGAGTGAAGGCAAGGACCCAATCCCAGCATGCCCCCAAATTACGAAGGCAGACTGGGCAGAATTCAAAAGGATCAGGGGAAAGTTTGCTAAGAAGAGTGCCAAGCAATTGGAACTTCAGAAGAGGAACACATACCCCCATCGTATGGGTGTGGCGGGATACTACGGCATGAAACCGATATTGGACCAGGAGGACAAAGAAGCAGTAGCTGCGGGTGGGAAATTGGCCTTTAGTGAAATTAGGGGCGAACGCGCTAGGGACTACTTGCGGGCACGTGCAAGGATGCATGATGATGAAACTTAATACTTTGAAAACTCACATGAAAAAAAACTATATCGTGTGATGTTAAAGGCTTCCG
The DNA here is from genome assembly GCF_018294505.1 of Triticum aestivum. Lineage (NCBI taxonomy): Eukaryota > Viridiplantae > Streptophyta > Magnoliopsida > Poales > Poaceae > Triticum > Triticum aestivum. The sequence goes on along the minus strand of NC_057814.1, from coordinate 290,654,572 downwards.
AGATCTCTGGAAGGTTCTATAGGAACTCAGGGCCATGTGTCATTATGTCCGATGCTCTGGAAACAAGAGAGCCCCCTGGCCGTGCAAGGGTATAGGTGTTAATGTCCCGCACAAGAGGGCTTTCACACTCAGCAAAGAAGAGGGGCTCGGCATGAAAAAAGCAAGTAGTGAAATGAAGCAGAATGAGTTGTATGAAAGGTTGAGGAAGGACATGTATCCGACTGTTTGAAAGGAAATTGAGGAGTCAATGATGATGTAGAAGACTCTAACACTAATAGATAGCCAGCTGATGGGAGGGGAGGCGGGCATGGAGGATGCTGGTTATTGCGCGAGAACACCGCACAAGAGTAGTTGTGCATCAGCTTACCCCAGCGACACTGAGACTGCAGCTGCTCATGATGATGTTATATCTGATCTATCTAGAATGAAAGACAGACTGAAGGGCATGCTTACACATTATGAAGGTACATTAAAATGTGCAACAGCCTGGGTTTGCCCACCCTTCTTGGAAGAGGGCCCTTGTTGGACAATGTGCCATTGAAACCGGGCTGTGTGAAGTGCTACGTGACTGAAGTAAAGCCTGGATTTTTTCATTAATTTGACCTAAAGAATGTCCTAGGGGACTTTGATGAGCATAGGACCTTGGGAGAAACACTGTTACATCACATCCAGTGGCCATGAAAGGAAATAGACTTCATGGATGAGATCCCTGAAGCCCCGCTAAGAGCAACCAATGTCGCCCCTCAACTGGTGACGCTCTCCTTGCCACAGCAACTCTCGCGTGCTTCCCCCAAGGAACCTAACACTCGTAATCCGACGACTGATGCATCAACCTGTGATCAGTCCGCCTGACTTTGTGTCGTACAGGACATGTCATCATCCGCCCCAGAGAAGCCAGTGGCAAGGCCTACAACTGCTGAAGACGCACCATCAGTTCAGAAGCCGGCCGCTGAAGTAGCAGGGGGAGACCTAGCTGCACCACATGCTCAGCAGACCAACCTGGTGGAACGGACTGCTAAGCAGTCTGATGCTTCAGAACCGCCTGCTAAGCAGTCTGTAGGTCCAGAACCAACTGCTCATCACCCCGTCGGTCCATAGCTGCGTGATCAGCATACCAATGCGTTAGCACCGCATGCTCAGCAAACCAACGTGTTGGCACAGCCTCCTCAGCACACGACAAGTTGGCACCACCTATGCACAAACCCGACATAGCTTCAACGGATGGTCAGCAGTCTGATGCCTCTGCTCCTACAGCCCAGCAGTCTGTCACAGCAGCACCGCCAGGTCAGCAGTCCGGCATAGCTAAACCGTCTGCTAAGCAGTCCATCGAAGCTTTACCATCTGCTCTGCAGTCTGCCTTTCAGCCATCCAGACCTTGGACCATAAGTGCTTCAAGAACCAAGAAGGAAGCGGGCAAAACGGCTACAACTGTGAGGAAGTGGGCCCCGAGAGCAAAGAAGAAAGAGAATGATTGCCTCTTACTTAAAGCACTCATCGCCCAGAACCAAATTAATAGCAAGTTATTCGAATCGAAGAGTAATATTATTTTTTACGGCATGGATGATGCAAAAATAGATTTGGTGCTTGTTAAAAATAAAGCAGACATACTTGAAGCACGCAATTACGTCCATGGCCATCCATTTCTTGTTGGCGAATACTTTGATGGGTGCAGCTCCAGTTGCCGCGAGTTACATAAATATTGCATGGATCAAATGTTAGCAGGTCATCATGTTCTGCTAGTCTGCTATAACAGAGATCATTTGCGACACGATGCTGGTTCCATCAGTGTGAATTTCGAGGACTTACATCTCTTCTTCAACTTCAACAAGCTCGATGCCACTCTTGTTGGATGCCTGATTTTGTAAGCACTTAACAAACTCTGATCAACTTCTCCATACAAGGCTGTAAATGATAAACAGTTAACTTCATTTTATTCCTCTCAGGGGATTGAACGCGCTGAGAAGAAAAAGGGAGAGTGTGTATTTCATAGATCCTGCATTAGCAAATGGCACAACATTACATGGTAAGGATGAACGAGAGTGGGCCATTAACACGGTCGCACGTATCTTCCAAAACACGTCCCATGCAGAATCATTTCTCTGGCCATATCATGAATGGTAAGTCAAATATACAACCACGCATACACTGATTGTCTTTCAGATTTTGACATAATTTGTAAGTTCATGGCTTTCTTAATATGCAGCAATCACCGGATCTTGGTGTTCATTGTTCCAAACAAGAACATAGTTTACTACATGGACTCTTCGAAAATTTATCCAATAGTCTGCAAATACCTTTTCTTACACTAGTCAAATGTTCAAGCTTCTAAATAAACCTCTTTCTATTTCTGTCCAAAGAAAAAAATACATCTAACACCAGTTAGGTTGTTCCTAACAGGACAAATACATGACCAATTCTGTACAAAAAATTTCAGTGTCCTCAGCAACAAGCAGGGACCAACCTTTGTGGATACTATGTTTGCAGACACATGATCTCCTTATGCAAATCTACTGATAGGTGTGAAGATGCTCGCGAATTAGTACCAGTAAGTCTATCTTAATTAATATCTTCTAATCCACTCATATGGCACATTCTGATCTTAAAAATATTGCAGCTCATCTTAGAACCGAGGACCCCTGAACCGCTCCCCGCTGGTGAATTGCTGATGGTTCGGAGATTTATCAGCGACTTCTTCCTGAATCACTACAACAATCCCACTGGCAATAATGAAGATTTCAGCATGCCTTCTCCTGAAACATTGAGTAAGAGTTAGCCATTAAACATATACACATGGATCCATTGTTTTCCATCTGATGAGGTCTTCGTATTCCGTACACTATGATTAATTATGTAATGCATATACATGTCGACAAATCATTGGAATTTACCTACCATTTGTTCAATTGCAATTGTTGCGAAATCTGATGAATGTTCTTCTTGTGGACACTATTTGTTCAATTGCATATTGTGGCGAATTTGCTTTTTGCATGCCAATTCAAATGGGATATTTTTGCTTTAACCTGGCAATTGCTCCGCACACGGTTCAACTAAATGAGTGTGTGCGATCCACATGGAAAAGCATACATCAATCATAGCAGAACCGTCGGTGATACACAGCAGATCGTAGACAATTTGCAGCACTACTACGTGTGCGTAGGGGCTCCGGAACCATTTGTGATACCACATTATCACACATGAGAACTTAGAGTAAGCCGTGCCCAATGTAAAATGCAATCCTAGTCGTCAATTTTTTAGGAAACGTGTGGGATCCCAAACAAAAAGCACACGTCACTCTTACCGCAACCATCGGTGATACACAACAAATCACAAACGGTCTGCAGCACTTGTATGTGTGCGAAGAGGCTCCTGAACCGTTTGTGATAGAACATTATCGCACATGATATTGTTCGGAAACGTGTGCGATGGAGTCATGCATGGCAGAGAGTTCCTCAGAAAACTCATGTGCGATGGGGGCACATATCGCACATAGTTCAGATCTTGGCCCGTGTGCCTTACATACTGTTTCCTAAACGGTTCATTGCGACACACCGTTTGGTTTCACCACGTCATTAAAAAGTTTAATCACTGATCCCACACGTGTGACAGAATTTGGTGTGTGATGCATCGCATACGATTACATTTGGCAAGGCCTCTGCATCATTGCTCCCATCCCCGACGAGTTTTGATCATGTGGGAAGGACCCCCCTATCGCACACACTCACTTGGCGATGGTTCAGAATGCCATCACGGAAAGGGGTTAAAAACCATTTGTATAGCAGCTTGATGTACCAGTGGTATGCATGTCACCTTCGATCTTGGTGATCCTGAAGATGACATCGACGAAGATAATATCGACATTTGGGTCGATGTTGATACGCTTTCACTTCTAACTCTATGTGAGTTTCTCAAACATATTTATTAAGTAATTTATATTGTTTATTTCAAAATAGTTGACAGCTTATTTCCATTCTTCAAAAAATGTACGAAAAGTAGTAGACAAAACCAACTACACTGATGGCTCAGAACTAACTTACGAGGAGAAAGATCATCTTGTCTCATTTATTATTGAGGTTGAGACTTTCAATAAGAATTATGAAATTCCTCCACATTATGGTCAATATGTGCCTCTAGTCCATGTGTTGAACTACGGCGACATCCATGGAGATTGCATGGTAAGATTTTTTTACTATTATGACACCAGTGCATCTGTTGCATACATTCTTCTAATTTAAACTAAACTATGCTTACTACATTATTATTATGCTCTTCAACAGAAAATCTCGAAGGATTGTGTGCCTCATCTGTTGCATACACGATTTCTAAAAGAGTGGAAGACCTCACAGTCAAAGGATGGAAAAAAGTTATGAATAATCGCAGAGAGCTACTTGGAGGCAACCTGGTGCAAAGCCCAGGAATTGGAGACATGATAATCTCCATTTTCCATAATGGATAGTCATGGGCTATGCTGTTTTATGCTATTTTACCTTAGAGAGGGTAGCCGGTCCTAGCTAATACTCATGATCATGTGCTAAGAACAATTAACTAGGGTTGGTTATGACAATGATAACGAGTAGAAGTTGTTAGATGACTATGATGATGATGATGATGATGATGATGAGTATGACTTGTAATTATGATAACGATGATGAGTTATCATGATGATGATGCTGAGTTGTTATATCATTATGAGCATGATGAGTTATTATATATATCAGTGGGTGAAATAAACATGGATTAGATTCAAGTGGAGGCAACATGGTGCAGATATCTGCCCTATGTGGCCTCCACTTGAATCTAATCCATGTCTCTTTCACCCACTGATATAATAACTCATCATGATCATAAAATCATATGATGAGACTACTGTATAAAACATGTACAAATATAGCGCCAATACGCAGAAGAAACAAATACAGGAAATTTTGGCAGTATTGCTGGTTGACCAGAGGCTAGTGCTAGGTAGGTGTAGCAGTAGCGTTGGATGGACATGCGCTACTACTATGTAGGATAGTAGTAGCGCGTGTCCGACTCACGCTACTGCTAAACATCACTTATAGCGCCGCAGCCCGCTGTCGGGGTACACAAACAAGGGTGTTTATTTCCCCTGACTTGTGTACGAACAAAAAGCCTCCACCCGATGGCCAGGGCTTGCCGGGGGAACAACTACTTCAATATAGCTAACCCCGTCAATACGAGCTCAAGTCAAGCTAATACAAGGCCGAGCCAGAGAAACCGCTCTTCGTGAGATCAAGGAGCGTATCAAGAAGACCAAGCCAAATATACAAGGCAAATATTCCAAGAGAAGTGTCCTTTGCTGGCTAGGTGAGGCCGGCAAAGTCGATACAGCAAACAAGAGCAAAACCAAACCGCGCCAGCCGCGTCTCCGGAGTGACAGGAGACCAAAGAGCGCACCCCTCCAAGAAGGCCTGGCAAGCCCTCCCCCCCCCCAGGCAGGCACAAGCCAGTTACCACCGCTCCATCGCATCACGACGCCAGTCACTTATCAATGCGGTGTCAAGCCCCCAGGCAACTAAGTGGCTCTCACTAAGCACGTGGCGGTTTGCTGGAAGACATATCACACCCATTTGACACCCGTCTAAGAGCGTGTCAAGATGATAAGCAGATGCTAGCTAAGCAGCAATATAAGCTTGCCGGGGATGCACCCCCGCACACCACCTAATGCAGCATTTTGTCCTAAATGCCAGAGTTAGGTATGATAGCACTGTTGGCTATCTAATCACAAGATAATGTTCGTTTTGCCACTTTGGTTACCCCTTGGGCTATAAAAGGAGGTCCAAGGCAACCTAGAGAAGGATTCAGACCCTCTCACACTTGTACTTGCGTAGCAGCTCCCCAAAGGCCACCTTGCTGGGTTTGAGCACTGCGTGTCATCGTATTCCTCTATCCAATCCACCAAAGAAGGAGTAGGGTTTTACGCTTATCAGCGGACCGAACCTGGGTAGAAGCCACCAGAGTCTCGTCGTCGTGCTGCTTCATGGCCTCCGCTCTTTGTGCAACATAATCTCCCCCCTGTTGAACCACAAAGGGGCCCGTGGCCCCATTGGTGATCGTGTCCACCTGAAAGTGCATTGTCGCACTAAATTGTTTTTGACATCTATGAAAACTTCATTTGTGTTTCTTATGACATGCTCTAGTGTAAACAACACCGACTATATTAAAGTGAAGCATGGATGGTTATTTCCACTCTTATCAGGAAAAGGAAAAGCGGAGTACCATAGTGTTTTCTTAGTTCTTGAGTCCTTAGGGCAGCCGCACTATTAAGAGGGGTGCATCATAAAAACATCTGGGAATCAACTTCTCCTCTCACATGATCTGGAAAATCTCACAGAGAAAAGCTTATGTTCAGGACGGAACTTCCGGGACGGCCGGAAGGGGTCCGGGAAGCTTCCAGGGCACCCAGAGAAACTGCTCTTTTGTGCAAACTCTCTGTGTAGCCCGAAACCTTGCCGGACCATGGCCGGAACTTCTGTCCCCCAGAACTTCTGGGACGACCAGAACTTCCGTCCCCTATTCTCACAGCTTCCGGGGCACTTGACGGAGTCCTGGGCTAAGGGGTCCTCGGGCGTCCGGCCCGTTGTCCATGGGCCGGACTGATGGGCTGTGAAGACATGAAGACCGAAGACTGTACCCGTGTCTGAATTGGACTCTACTTGGCGTGGAAGGCAAGCTTGGCAACCGACTATGTAGATTTCCTTTGGTGTAACCGACTCCATGTAACCCCAGATCTCTCCGGTGTCTATATAAACCGGAGAGCGTAGTCCGGATAAAGATACACATTACCATGGTCATACAGGCTAGGCTTCTATGGTTTAGCCATTACGATCTCGTGGAAGATCAAATCTTGTAATACTCATATTCATCAAGATCAATCAAGCAGGAAGTAGGGTATTACCTCCATAGAGAAGGCCCGAACCTGGGTAAACATCGTGTCCCCCGTCTCCTGTTACCATCGATCCTAGACGCACAGTTCGGGACCCCCTACCCGAGATCCGCCGGTTTTGACACCGACATTGGTGCTTTCATTGAGAGTTCCACTGTGCCGTCGCCAAAAGGGTTGATGGCTCGCCTTGTTGTCAAGGATAATGTCATCTCCGGAGGAGCCCTGGCCCCAGGCCAAACCCTCCGGCTGGGCGGCTTCGTCATGACCGCCAGTTCGACCCTTAAGCCGACAATGACCTCTCAAGTCATCGAAAATCGCCTCTGCGTTAATCCCGAAAACTCCGCCCGGATGGATCCGACAGAGTTATCATTGTTGAACGAAGTCCTAGATCGCATGGCCGCCTTGGGGGTCGCCACAGACTACGATCGGATTGGGCTTAAACCCGACCAGAGAGAAATTAAAACTCCGCCGATCACCCACCAAATAGCGGTAGTCGAGGAGCAGGACAACTCTTCTGCTATATTGAAGACGAACTATGTTCCGATCTCCGATCTGGAAGGGCCGGATATTCTCCGGCAGAAAGGCATGTCTTGTCCTCCGAACATAGAGTCGGACGACGAGCCTAAAAAATCAGTCGATATCCCGCAGCCCGAACTGTCAGGCCCGGTAGATCTCCAAACTCCGGATCCAAAATCGGGTCAGGGTTCGGATTTAATTCCACCCACCCACCCGGACATAGACGCTCTCATGAGCATCAAACAACAGTCACAGGAAACGGTCCACCACTTCTGGGCCAGATTCCTCCTTGTCAAGGATAAGGTAAAAGATTGCCGCGACGAAGACGCGATAGCAGTATTCTGCAACAACAGCGTGGACGAAGGTATCCTCAACGCCATCAATCGCCGCCGCATACTAAAGTTTGCTGACTTAGCAACTATCGTACAAAAGTACAACATGATGGAAAGCGCCTGGAAAACTCAGGTAGCTTGTTGGGAACCATTGGTCCCAACTCAACTCCCCCTACAGGCAAAGAGGTCGCACCCCCGTGGCACGCCTAGCCCAACAGTCAAAAAACATAAACCCATCACGCTGCACGACACCGTTCTGGAGGGATGGCTCAATGGCCCATGCAAAATACACACGACGCCAGATACCGTGGCAACCCACAGCCTTAGAGCATGTTGGATACTTCGGCAGGTAGCCAAGAGCGGCGAGGACATCCTTATCAAGGACACCCCAGAACAGCACCCTCCAGAAAATGACGACACAAGAGTATTGACGGTCTTCGAGACATTCGCTTCAAACAATAAGCGTAAAAGGGCATTGTGTGATCTCGCCGAAGTCTGTCAGGTCACCGCAATTGACCCCTGGAACGACACGGCCATAACCTTTAACGCCAATGACGCACCCAAATACAGAACAGTCCGAGCGCCAGCCGCATTAGTCCTCAGTCCCATTGTGGATGGTTTTCGACTTACAAAAGTCCTCATGGACGGTGGCAGCGGACTACACCTCATTTATGAGGACACGCTCCACAAGATGGAAATAGACAGGAGCTGCATCGAGAAAAGCAGCACAACCTTTCGAGGTATCATTCCCAGTCGGGAAGCACGGTGTGCGGGAAAAATTACACTTGATGTGGTATTCGGCACGCCGGACAATTATCGGTCCGGAGAAATAACTTTCCAGGTGGCCCCTTTCAACAGTGGATATCACGCCCTGTTGGGGCGAGAAGCCTCCATGCGCTTTCAAGCTGTACCTCACTATGGGTATATGAAGCTAAAAATGCCCGGGCCTAACGAAATAATCACCCTCGTCAGCGATCCGGATATAGCACTCCGCGCCGAGAACAAAACCGCATCCCTGTCCCTCGAGGCATTATCTGAGGCCCTTGCGGCCGAGGAATTAACCGCACTACACTCCACTGTGGATAGGGACGATGTGATCCTGGACAAACGACCCAAGTCCACTTCCTTCAAGCCAGCAGAAGAAATAGTCAAATTTCAGGTCCATCCAACAGACCCGAAGAAGACAGCATTTATCGGAGTGCAACTCAGCCCTACAGTTGACGCTGCACTATGAGACTTCTTGCGCGAAAACTAGGATATATTCGCCTGGCACCCCTTAGATATGCCAGGAATCCCGCGCGAGTTGGCCGAACATAGCCTCAACATACTGAAGGGATATAAGCCGGTCAAACAAACACTGCGGTGCTTTTCCGAACCCAAACAACAAGCTATGGGGGAAGAGCTAGCCAAACTCATCAAGGACGGATTCATCAGAGATATTAAACATCCGGACTGGCTGGCAAACTTGGTAATGGTACCAAAGAAGGATAAATCCTGGCGCCTATGCGTCGATTTCAAAGACATTAACAAGGCTTGCCCTAAGGATCCCTTCCCCCTTCCTCGCATTGATCAAATCATTGACGCTACTGCAGGACACGACTGGCTGTGCTTCCTTGACGCATATTCTGGATATCATCAAATCAAAATGAAGGAGTCCGATCAAGCCACAACAGCATTCATTACACCATACGGGCCGTTTTGCTTCAACACCATGCCTTTCGGGCTCAAGAACGCCGGCGCCACCTACCAGCGCATGATCCAAACATGCCTCGAGAAACGGATCAGCAAGACAGTGGAGGCCTACGTGGACGACGTCGTCATCAAAACAAGACACGTCGAAACACTAATAGACGATTTGTGTCTCACATTCGACAACCTCCGTACATATGACATCAAACTTAATCCGGAAAAGCGCGTCTTCAACGTCCCCGCTGGAAAACTACTGGGCTTCATCGTTTCCAATAGAGGAATTGAAGCAAATCCAGCCAAAATCTGAGCTCTGTCACAATTGGCTACGCCAACCAAACTTCAACAGGTCCAAAAACTCTCTGGGTGCGTGGCAGCTTTAAGCCGCTTTATCTCCAGGTTGGGGGAAAAGGCGCTGCCCCTTTATCGCCTTCTACGGTGCACCGATAACTTCGAGTGGACACACGCAACGACAGCCGGACTGGAAGAAATAAAAGCCCTTCTGGCAAGCAACCCTATCCTGGCCGTGCCAAATGTCGGCGAACCAATGCTCCTATATATATCGGCAACACACCAGGTGGTGAGCGCCGTACTCGTCATCGAGCGAGAACAGGACGGACACAAATTTCCGCTCCAAAAGCCGGTATACTACGTATCCACCATCCCCACACCATGCAAATCCCCGTACCCTCACTATCAAAAGATAGCATATGTAGTCTTCATGGCATCTCGAAAGTTGCGACACTACTTTCAGGAGTGTTCAATCACGGTGGCTTCTCAAGTGCCCCTCAATGATATAATAAACAACCGGGACGCCATGGGCCGGATTACCAAATGGGCCATTGAGCTCCTTCCATTCGACATCACGTACAAACCACGTCGAGCCATCAAATCCCAAGTACTGGCTGACTTCGTCGCCGAATGGACAGAGGCCGAACTCCCTAAAGAGTATGGCGCGTATTCCAACTGGGTTATGCATTTTGATGGCTCCAAAATGTTGGCGGGGCTAGGAACGGGCGTCGTATTAACGTCCCCCACGGGAGATATCGTCCAGTACGTACTCCAAATATTATTCACAGACTCCAACAACGCAGCAGAATACGAGGCCCTGCTACATGGCCTTCGGATGGCCGTATCAATGGGCATACAACGCCTGGAGGTGCGCGGGGACTCAAACCTCGCAATATCCCAAATTAATGGAGACTTTGATGCCAAAGATCCAATGATGGCAGCATATCACAACGCCATCTTAAAAATGTCGGCTCGGTTCGAGGGGCTCGAATTTCATCACGTCGCCCGCGAAAGTAATCAGGCGGCAGACGTCCCGGCTCGCATCGGCGCTAAGTGCGACCCCGTCCCACCTAACATCTTCCTCGAAAGGCTCTTTAAGCCATCCGTGGTGTGGCAAGGGGGAGACAACAGCGACAGTCCCGTTCCGAACACAAACATAGATAGCGAACACGCCGATATCGTTGGAGACTCAGCCACCGAAATAACACCATCGGCCCACCTCATTATGGCAGTCATTGCCCCATGGACCGAACCATTCTTGGCCTACCTTAATAGGAAGGAGTGCTACCTCTTGAGCACTGCGTTGGTTTTCCCTTGAAGAGGAAAGGGTGATGCAGCAAAGTAGCGTAAGTATTTCCCTCAGTTTTTGAGAACCAAGGTATCAATCCAGTAGGAGGTTACGCGCGAGTCCCTCGCACCTACACAAAACAAATAAATCCTCGCAACCAACGCGATAAGGGGTTGTCAATCCCTTCACGGTCACTTACGAGAGTGAGATCTGATAGATATGATAGGATAATATTTTTGGTATTTTTATGATAATGATGCAAAGTAAAACAAAAGCAAAGGAAATAACTAAGTGTTGGAAGATTAATATGATGAAGATAGACCCGGGGGCCATAGGTTTCACTAGTGGCTTCTCTCAAGAGCATAATTATTTTACGGTGGGTGAACGAATTACTGTTGAGCAATTGACAGAATTGAGCATAGTTATGAGAATATCTAGGTATGATCATGTATATAGGAATCACGTCCGAGACAAGTAGACCGACTCCTGCCTGCATCTACTACTATTACTCCACCAATCGACCGCTATCCAGCATGCATCTAGAGTATTAAGTTCATGAAAACAGAGTAACGCCTTAAGCAAGATGACATGATGTAGAGGGATAAATTCATGCAATATGATAAAAAAACCATCTTGTTATCCTCGATGGCAACAATACAATACGTGCCTTGCTGCCCCTACTATCGCTGTGAAAGGACACCGCAAGATTGAACCCGAAGCTAAGCACTTCTCCTATTGCAAGAAAGATCAATCTAGTGGGCCAAACGAAACTGATAATTCGAAGATACTTGCAAAGATAACCAATCATACATAAAAGAATTCAGAGAAGATTCAAATATTGTTCATAGATAAACTTGATAATAAACCCACAATTCATCGGTCTCAACAAACACACCGCAAAAAGAAGATTACATCGAATAGATCTCCATGAGAGAGGGGGAGAACATTGTATTGAGATCCAAAAAGAGAGAAGAAGCCATCTAGCTAATAACTATGGACCCGAAGGTCTGAGGTAAACTACTCACACTTCATTGGAGAGGATATGGTGTTGATGTAGAAGCCCTCCGTGATGGATGCCCCCTCCGGCGGAGCTCCAGAACAGGCCCCAAGATGGGATCTCGTGGGTACAGAAGGTTGCGGCGGTGGAATTAGGTTTTTGGCTCTGTATCTGATCGTTTGGGGGTACGTAGGTATATATAGGAGGAAGAAGTACGTCGGTGGAGCAATAGGGGGCCCACGAGGGTGGAGGGCGCGCCCTGGGGGGTAGGCGCGCCCCCCTACCTCGTGGCCTCCTGGAAGCTTCTCTTACGTAGGGTCGAAGTCTCCTGGATCTTGTTCGTTCCAAAAATCACGTTCCCGAAGGTTTCATTCCGTTTGGACTCCGTTTGATATTCTTTTTCTGCGAAACTCTGAAATAGGCAAAAAACAACAATTCTGGGCTGGGCCTTCGGTTAATAGGTTAGTCCCAGAAATAATATAAAAGTGAATAATAAAGCCCAATAATGTCCAAAACAGTTGATAATATAGCATGGAGCAATCAAAAATTATAGATACGTTGGAGACGTATCAAGCATCCCCATCCTGCTCGTCCTCGAGTAGGTAAATGATAAAAACAGAATTTTTTATGCGGAGTGCTACTAGGCATAATTTCAATGTAATTCTTCTTAATTGTGGTATGAATATTCAGATCCGAAAGATTCAAGATAAAAGTTCATATTGACATAAAAATAATAATACTTCAAGCATACTAACTAAGCGATTATGTCCTCTCAAAATAACATGGCCAAAGAAAGTTCATCCCTACAAAATCATATAGTTTAGTCATGCTCCATTTTCGTCACACAAGAATGCTCTCATCATGCACAACCCCTATGACAAGCCAAGCAATTGTTTCATACTTTAGTAATCTCAAACCTATAAACTTTCACGCAATATATGAGCGCGAGCCATGGACATAGCACTATGGGTGGAATAGAATATGATGATGGGGGTTATGTGGAGAAGACAAAAAAGGAGAAAGTCTCACATCAACGAGGCTAATCAATGAGCTATGGAGATGCCCATCGATTGACATTAATGCAAGGACTAGGGATTGCCATGCAACGGATGCACTAGAGCTATAAATGTATGAAAGCTCAACAAAAGAAACTAAGTGGGTGTGCATCCAACTTGCTTGCTCACGAAGACCTAGGGCACTTGAGGAGGCCCATTGTTGGAATATACAAGCCAAGTTCTATAATGAAAAATTCCCACTAGTATATGAAAGTGACAAAACAAGAGACTCTCTATCATGAAGATTATGGTGCTACTTTGAAGCACAAGTGTGGTAAAGGATAGTAACATTGTCCCTTCTCTCTTTTCTCTCATTTTTTTGGGCCTTCTCTTTTTTTTATGGCCTTTCTATTTTTTTTGATTCGTCACTTGGGACAATGCTCTAGAAAATGATGATCATCACACTTCTATTTATTTACAACTCAATGATTACAACTCGATACTAGAACAAAGTATGACTCTATATGAATGCCTCCGGCGGTGTACCGAGATATGCAATGAACCAAGAGTGACATGTATGAAGGAATTATGAACGGTGGCTTTGCCACAAATACTATGTCAACTAAATGATCATGCTAAGCAATATGACAATGATGAACGTGTCATGATAAACGGGATAGTGGAAAGTTGCATGGAAATATATCTCGGAATGGCTATGGAAATGCCATAATAGGTAGGTATGGTGGTTGTTTTGAGGAAGATATAGGGAGGTTTATGTGTGAAAGAACGTATCATATCACGGGGTTTGGATGCACCGGCGAAGTTTGCACCAACTCTCAATGCGAGAAAGGGCAATGCACGGTTCCGAAGAGGCTAGCAATGATGGAAGGGTGAGAGTGCGTATAATCCATGGACTCAACATTAGTCATAAAGAACTCACATACTTATTGCAAAAATCTACAAGTCATCAAAAACCAAGCACTACGCGCATGCTCCTAGGGGGATAGATTGGTAGCAAAAGACCATCGCTCGTCCCCGACCGCCACTCATAAGGAGGACAATCAAAGAACACCTCATGTTTCAAATTTGTTAAATAACGTTTACCATACGTTCATGCTACGGGACTTGGAAACTTCAACACAAGCATTTCTCAAATTCACAACTACTCAACTAGCACGACTTTGATATTATTACCTCCATATCTCAAAACAATCAGCAAGCATCAAACTTCTCTTAGTATTCAACACACTCATAAGAAAGTTTTTACTATTTTTGAATACCTAGCATATTAGGATTATTTAAGCACATTACCATGCTATTTAAGACTCTCAAAATAATCTAAGTGAAGCATGAGAGATCAATAGTTTCTATAAAACAAATCCACCACCATGCTCTAAAAGATATAAGTGAAGTACTAGAGCAAAACTATATAACTCAAAAGATATAAGTGAAGCACATAGAGTATTCTAAAAAAATTCAAATCATGTGTGTCTCTCTCAAAAGGTGTGTACAGCAAGGATGATTGTGGTAAACTAAAAAGCAAAGACTCAAATCATACAAGACGCTCCAAGCAAAACACATATCATGTGGTGAATAAAAATATAGCTCCAAGTGAAGTTACCGATGGAAGTATACGAAAGAGGGGATGCCTTCCGAGGCATCCCCAAGCTTTGGCTTTTTGGTGTCCTTAGATTATCCTGGCGGTGCCATGGGCATCCCCAAGCTTAGGCTCTTGCCACTCCTTGTTCCATAATCCATCAAATCTTTTACCCAAAACTTGAAAACTTCACAACACAAAACTCAACAGAAAATCTCGTGAGCTCCGTTAGCGAAAGAAAACAAAAGACCACTTCAAGGTACTGTAATGAACTCATTCTTTATTTATATTGGTGTTAAACCTACTATATTCAAACTTCTCTATGGTTTATAAACTATTTTACTAGCCATAGATTCATCAAAATAAGCAAACAACACACGAAAAACATAATCTGTCAAAAACAGAACAGTCCGTAGTAATCTGTAACTAACGCAAACTTCTGGAACTCCAAAAAATCACCCAAAATAGGAAGACCTGGGCAATTTGTTTATTGATCAGCAGAAATTGGAATCAATATTTTATCACGTTCTGGTGATTTTTAACAATTATTTTCGTGAACAGAAAGTTTCTGGAAATTTCTGCAAGATCAAATAACTATCATCCAAGAAGATCCTATATGTTTAACTTTGCACAAACACTAATTAAAACATAAAAACACATCTAACCAGAGGCTAGATCAAATATTTATTCCTAAACAGAAGCAAAAAGAAAAAAACTAAAAATAAAATTGGGTTGCCTCCCAACAAGCGCTATCGTTTAACGCCCCTAGCTAGGCATAAAAGCAAGGATAGATCTAGGTATTGCCATCTTTGGTTTTCAACTTTTTAGCGGAATCAAGCTCGAATCCGGGAGGTTCTTTACGTTTCCCTTCATATTCTGAAATTTTTAGATCTATAGAATCAAACCGCTTATTGCAAAGAGTAATCAACATATTCATACGGTGAATATTTCCGCTAACGTTCTTAAGAGGTTCAAGAGACTTCTGTAAAATCTTAGTTACTACACAAATTTTTTCAAAAACTTGTGTCTCTTCCAGAGTAGGATGAGGCCCCTTTTGTTGAGGTAGTGTTCCCACTATACCGTCTATAACTTCAAGCGCCATATGGGGATCAATTTCAATGAAATTGCCTTTGGCAACGCAATCCAAGAGTTGTCTATGAGACAAATTTAATCCAACATAAAAATTGCGAAGCAAAATTCTCAGGTTCACTTCAAAGGTACAATTACAATAAGACTCCATTATTCTCAACCAGGCATCTTTTAAGTTTTCTCCTTGTCTTTGTTTGAAGTGAAAGACTTCAAACTCAGGGGACAACGGAGTGGATAAGGGACTAGCCATAACGACAAGCAAGCGAAAAAGAGGCGAACGAAAAAAGAGGGCGAATAAAACGGCAAGGGTGAAGTGGGGGAGAGGAAAACAAGAGGCAAATGGAAAATAATGTAATGCGGGAGATAAGGGTTTGCGATGGGTACTTGGTATGTTGACTTTTGCGTAGACCTCCCCGGCAACGCCGCCAGAAATCCTTCTTGCTACCTCTTGAGCACTGCGTTGGTTTTCCCTTGAAGAGGAAACGGTGATGCAGCAAAGTAGCGTAAGTATGTCCCTCAGTTTTTGAGAACCAAGGTATCAATCCAGTAGGAGGCTACGCGCGAGTCCCTCGTACCTACACAAAACAAATAAATCCTCGCAACCAACGCGATAAGGGGTTGTCAATCCCTTCACGGTCACTTACGAGAGTGAGATCTGATAGATATGATAGGATAATATTTTTGGTATTTTTATGATAAAGATGCAAAGTAAAACAAAATTAAAGTAAAAAGCAAAGGAAATAACTAAGTGTTGGAAGATTAATATGATGAAGATAGACCCGGGGGCCATAGGTTTCACTAGTGGCTTCTCTCAAGAGCATAATTATTTTACGGTGGGTGAACGAATTACTGTTGAGCAATTGACAGAATTGAGCATAGTTATGAGAATATCTAGGTATGATCATGTATATAGGAATCACGTCTGAGACAAGTAGAGCGACTCCTGCCTGCATCTACTACTATTACTCCACTCATCGACCGCTATCCAGCATGCATCTAGAGTATTAAGTTCATGAAAACAGAGTAACGCCTTAAGCAAGATGACATGATGTAGAGGGATAAATTCATGCAATATGGTAAAAAAACCCATCTTGTTATCCTCGATGGCAACAATACAATACGTGCCTTGCTGCCCCTACTGTCACTGGGAAAGGACACCGCAAGATTGAACCCAAAGCTAAGCACTTCTCCTATTGCAAGCAAGATCAATCTAATAGGCCAAACCAAACTGATAATTCGAAGAGACTTGCAAAGATAAGCAATCATACATAAAAGAATTCAGAGAAGATTCAAATATTGTTCATAGATAAACTTGATAATAAACCCACAATTCATCGGTCTCAACAAACACACCGCAAAAAGAAGATTACATCGAATAGATCTCCACGAGAGAGGGGGAGAACATTGTATTGAGATCCAAAAAGATAGAACAAGCCATCTAGCTAATAACTATGGACCCGAAGGTCTGAGGTAAACTACTCACACTTCATCGGAGAGGCTATGGTGTTGATGTAGAAGCCCTCCGTGATGGATGCCCCCTCCGGCAGAGCTCCAAAACAGGCCCCAAGATGGGATCTTGTGGGACAGAAGCTTGCGGCGGCGGAATTAGGTTTTTGGCTCCATATCTGATCGTGTGGTGTACGTAGGTATATATAGGAGGAAGAAGTACGTCGGTGGAGCAACAGGGGGCCCACGAGGGTGGAGGGCGCGCCCTGGGGGGTAGGCGCGCCCCCTACCTCGTGGCCTCCTGGAAGCTTCTCTTACGTAGGGTCCGAGTCTCCTGGATCTTGTTCATTCCAAAAATCACGTTCCCGAAGGTTTCATTCCGTTTGGACTCCGTTTGATATTCTTTTTCTGCGAAACTCTGAAATAGGCAAAAAACACCAATTCTGGGCTGGGCCTCCAGTTAATAGGTTAGTCCCAAAAATAATATAAAAGTGAATAATAAAGCCCAATAATGTCCAAAACAGTAGATAATATAGCATGGAGTAATCAAAAATTATAGATACATTGGACACGTATCAAGGAGCTCCCAGAAGACCAGAACGAGGCTCGCCGCATTGTCCGGCGTTCGAAGGCCTATAAAGTTCACGAAGGAGAGCTCTACAAGAAAAACACTACCGGAGTCCTTCGAAGGTGTATCTCCGAGGAGGAGGGGCGGCAACTCTTGGCAGAAATTCACGCCGGGCTCGGTGGGCACCACGCCGTAGCCAGGGCACTTGTCAGCAAGGCCTTCCGGATAGGATTTTATTGGCCTACGGCCCAAGCAGATGCGCAAGACCTTGTCCAGCGCTGCGTTGGATGCTAACTCTTCACCAACCAAAGCCATATGCCCCCAACCGCCCTACGAACAATCCCCATTACATGGCCCTTTGCGGTCTGGGGCTTGGACATGGTTGGACCCCTTAAAGGGGGAAGCCATAAGAAAAAATATATGCTGGTCATGGTGGATAAATTCACCAAGTGGATAGAGGCTAGATCAGTTAAAACGGCCGAGTCCGGACCGGTGATTGCATTTATATCCGATGTGGTGCACCGTTATGGTATCCCGCACAGCATCATCACCGACAATGGTTCCAATTTCACAGCCGATGAGGTAAAAACCTGGTGTGCTAATCTGGGCATTAAGCTCGATTACGCCTCTGTCTACCACCCGCAAACAAACGGTCAAGTCAAACGAGCCAATGGTCTTATTATGAGCGGCATCAAACCCAGGCTAGTGCGGTCTTTGAAAGAATCAGACAAGCACTAGGCTGAGGAGCTCGACTCCGTACTCTGGGGGCTGCGGACCACGCCCAACCGTGCTACCGAATACACACCTTTCTTCATGGTGTATGGGGCAGAGGCTGTATGGCCCTGCGATATTATACATGACTCACCTCGAGTGCGTATGTATGAAGAGAAAGAGGCCGAGTTAGATCGGCAGGACAGCCTAGATGCCCTGGAGGAGGAGCGCGACGTTGCCAAAGCCCGTTCAGCATTTTATCAACAGCAAGCTCGAAGATATTAAAGCAGAGAAGTACGGGCCAAGACTTACAACGTTGGCGAACTCGTTCTACGCTTGCCGGAGAAGAAAAAGGACAAACTCAAGCCCAAATGGGAGGGTCCCTTCATAATTGACGAAGTTCTTACTGGAGGAGCATACCGTCTTCGTGATGCATCAGACAGTCGCTTAGAGCCGAACCCCTGGAACGCGGCCAGACTCCGAAGGTTCTATGCCTAGCGCCGAATTCTTTGTTAGTCTCCTTCTCCCCTTATTTCCATTATTTTTCTCTCTTTTACACCTTTTTTGCTTTAAAGCTCTCATACGGCTTGACCGAACACTGCCGACGTACACATCTTTACATATGTACACCCATTATGCCTGGGGGCTTCTTGTACAGAAGCTTTTCATTATTCACTAAGCATCAAGCTCTTCACATATGAGTTTTTTTCCATATGTACCTTTTCTTCGCCATTATATGCATCAATATGACTTTAGTTTTTGCCAAGCTGGGTTGCCTGGCTCCTGTTCTTATGCCCTACGTTCCCGTTAGTTCGGCTAGGGCATAAAGGGAGCACCTCTGCAATTGTTACTGCCGGGTCATCCGTATGTGTACCTCAGACTTTGTGAAGCCGAAAGCTAGCGTTCTTAAGGGAATATTCAGTCGGCGAATTAAAGATGTTTTCTGTACTCACTCCATTACGAACCCCCAGAAGCTGTACATGCTGTGATCTTCACATCACAACTCGGACATGTATCCTAATGCATGCACACCCAGGGAAAGGAACCCTTAACGGAACTATTCTCTCTGGAAGATGTTTCTTACTATTTCAACGTAATATAACATAACTAGCAGAATACAACTTGTCTGTTCAAGCAACTATGACCCCTACGCCTAGTTTTCAAGGCATACCCCGGTCTATTCGGCCGCGAGGGTATTCGGAAACACTCCGCATCATCGAGTCTGGAGGTTGAAGCGAAAAGGTCTGCCATGACAAATGCTATACAATTCAGCTAGAATTACATAGGGTAAGGAAAGTACATAGTCACTTGGACTCAAACACTTCCTTCTCTATACCGTCCAACAGGCGGTCTAACTTACAATCCTGTTGGGAATATTTGGCGGCCACCTCTACTTGGTCATACACTAAACTAACGGGAATTTCTTCCCCATTGGACCCTAGCGGTCTGACCCGAGCCATGTGATTAGGATCAAGCTTGGTATACTGAGTTTTAACCATGGCCCAAGCCTCTCGCGCACCCTCTCGACAGGCCGATATCTTCCATAGTCGGATACGCCGCTGCGCTCCTTTGAACAGCTCTACAAGCTCCTTCATACTTCCTGGAGGGGAGGCGGATGGCCACAGGGCCTTGGCAACACTCCGCATCGCCAGTTGCGCCTGTTCGTGCACTTGCGACAGCCTTTGCAGCAGATCACTCGATGATCCGGACACCTCCTCTTCAGGACGGCCCGTGAATATACCTGCAATTATAATTATATCAGTTCCATCCATCTCCAACTACTTTAACAATAGTTTGGACACATACTGAATATGCCGCCCCGCAGCTTCTTGTTCTCCTTCACGGAATCGGCTAGCTGGGCCCGCACATCCTTCAGCTCTTCGCCTAGCTGGGTTTTGCAATCCTGGAGCTGGATTTTCTCAACAATGGCCTGCTTCAGCACACGTTCGCCCGCAGCATATAGCCTCTTGGCTTCTTGTTCATTCGCTTGCGCGACTTCCAGCGCCTCTTTGAGTTCCTCTGACAATCATGTCATGATATAGGCAGGAATGTTAGCATTAATGGCATATGATTATATTTTCTCGATGAAGGGGAATATTACCAGGCGACACCTTTTTAGACTTTTCCAGTTCGGCGGTAGCAGCATTTAGCTGCGCCCGACATTGTTCCAGCTCTTGGGTTAGCAGGTTGTTCTTCTCTGTAAGAACCTGGTCATGCAACGGTCCTTAAATCAGCTGTACCAACTGCTTTCAGTCCCGGGGGCTACTGGCATATGGCTATCCTATTCGGACAAAGGAAACATACCCGCACATCTGTTAAATGCTGCTTTGTGGCTCTACTAAGCCCATTTTGAGCAGCTCGGATGTATGCATCAGCCGAACTGAAGCCATTGAATGCCTCTTCCGAGAACTCAGGGTCTCGTAAAATAGCATTGCAGCGCCGATGATTCATTGCACTCTCCACTTTCGAGTTGGTAACGGACATATTCACCGAACCGTGGGCCGAAAGACAGTCCGGCATTGTTCCCATATCAGCTCCCGTCTCGCCGACGGGGTCTAAATCCCGGGCCCTGGGAGTACAGCCGGCCGGACCCTCGGACGTAGTCCGGTGAACCTTTTTCCTGGTGCCAGACAAATGTATAAGTTGCAGTTGGATGTGACTACTAAAGTATACCTTCAAATCCCTACCTCTTTGACGAGGGACCGGTCGTGTCTTTACCGACCTTCCTTTTAGAGGCCTTGCTCGGCGCTGGAGCCGCCCTCTTTGGAGCCGCCCCTGGAGTAGCGTGACGCGCCGAACGCCTCCCCTGTGGATCACGATGCAGTACGATGGGTGAGGCGGTGCGAGGAAGCTCTTTCAAGCAAAAAAATTTCTTGATAACTTACGTCGGAAGCAGGAAGAAGACCAGGGTAATCGGCAATAATGGCCACTTCCGTGCCATCGTAGCTTGCTTGATAAAACACCCCTTCCGCGAGTACCACGAATATATCCGGGTCTTCTTCGAACTCAGGATCCAGCTCCCGGTTGTGGTTCTCAGGCTGTGGGCCGGGGCTGTGAAACCCCTCGGTGATTTTTCGCCAATGCTGTCATAAGCGGATTAGAAATTTATCAAAGATAATTCGGGAAGCAGAATGAGTAGGGTAGAAGGAATGGGGCTTACCCAACTGGGAGGATCGTACATAGAATATCCATCTCTGCGATTGATGTGAAGAAATTCCTCTTCCTCTCCTTTGAACAGCTCGGCCAGTATCTTGGCTAGAGCGGCGGGGGTGTCCGGACCTTTCCGACCACAGCGAGAGGCGTCGTCCTCCCCATTGTAGTGCCACATTGGGAGCCCTCTATATTGAAGCGGCTGAACCCCTCGCACTATGGAGACCGCCATTACCTCAACCATTGTTAATCCGGAATGGGCGAGCGTCTTTATCTTGCTCAGGAGCTGACGAACCTCCGCACTGTCATCCTCTTCAAGGCTCCGGGGATGCCAACTATGGCGTTTCTTTAGCAGAACGCTTGCAAATTCAGGGAGACCCTTTCGAACTGGGTCGGGAAGTGCAACATCCTCGATGTAGAACCATTCGGAAAGCCATTCCTTTGATGCCCTCCTTGGTGTGCCGGACAGGTATCCGGTATCGGCGATGTGCCACACTTCGGCTCCGCCCACTTAAAATATTGACCCCTCATGGTTGCGCGGGACAAGACAGAACAATTTTCTCCATAGTTCAAAATGGGCTTCAACACCCAGAAATAACTCGCATAGAGCGACGTAACCTGCGATGTGCAGGATAGAGGCGGGAGTTAAGTTGTGCAGCTGGAGGCCATAATATTCCAGAAGCCCTCGGAGGAACGGATGGATTGGAAATCCGACGCCTCTTAGCAGAAAGGGGACGAAGCACACTCTCTCCCCCCAGATGGATTGGGGAAGTCCTCCGCCTGAGTCACGCCATTGAAGGAGGCCGACCTTGCTCGAACAGGGACCAGATCCGCGGGAGGAAGAAACCCCTGCGTTTGCAACTTTGCTAGCTGACTATGAGACACAGAGCACTTCTCCCACTCACTTCTCTTTGGGCTGGAGCGGGAGGAGGAGCTGGGGATGCTAGCCATGTTGGAATGGTTTCTCCTAGCAGTCTCTGGGGATTGTCTCGGCGCGGTATTGCATGGATCTGAGATTCAATATCTTTAATAGGCGCTCTTCCTTGCACGGATGGGGTGTTATTCATAAAAATATCCTGACGTTCCGCATTCGCTCGACACGTGGAAGACGAAGTTATTAGCGCACAGAAGCCGAGGGGAGTAGCATTAAATCAACGGCCGAATATATTATTTGGAGAAGGAACCCGCCTTGCAATGCCGAAGACAATCTGCGCGCCGAACACCTCATCATTGAAGCCCGGTTCGGGGGCTACTGAGGGAGTCCTGGACTAAGGGGTCCTCGGGCGTCCAGCCCGTTGTCCATGGGCCGGACTGATGGGCTGTGAAGACATGAAGACCGAAGACTGTACTCGTGTCCGGATTGGACTCTACTTGGCGTGGAAGGCAAGCTTGGCAACCGACTATGTAGATTCCCTTTGGTGTAACCGACTCCATGTAACCCTAGATCTCTCCGATGTCTATATAAACCGGAGAGCGTAGTCCGGATAAAGATACACATTACCATAGTCATACAGGCTAGGCTTCTAGGGTTTAGCCATTAAGACCTCATGGTAGATCAACTCTTGTAATACTCATATTCATCAAGATCAATCAAGCAGGAGGTAGGGTATTACCTCCATAGAGAGGGCCCGAACCTGGGTAAACATTGTGTCCCCCGTCTCCTGTTACCATCGATCCTAGACGCACAGTTCGGGACCCCCTACCCGAGATCCGCCGGTTTTGACACCGACAGTACTACAGAGTGGATGCAAACTCTCTATGTAGACCGGAACCTGGCTAGAACTTTCGGGGTCCGGAACTTCCATGCGTGGCCGGAACTTCTGGGATACGCAGAAATCTGCCTCCAATGGCCAGATTCCGTCCCCACCTATAAAGAGTCTTCTTCTTCCTCACGAAGAAGGTGATGACTCTATTTCTCTCACCTCCATTTTCAGACCTCGATTTCTTGGAGATCTCCCTCCTTAGCCACCCAATGCTCTTGATCTTTTGGGAAGTGAAGGAGAAGTGCTCGATCTACACATTCACCAAAGCGAAAGTTTATTCCCCCTTGTTTTGTGGTGCATCTTGTTACTCTTGGAAGTTGGAGACTCCTAGGCGGTAGGAGTGCTCCGGCGAGGAATCGACCATTGTGATTTCCCATGAAAAGTTTGTGAGAGTTTGGAGACCACCCCAAGATCTACCAGTAGTGGTTGAGAAATGCCTTCGTGCTGTTGTCTCAAAGGGAGAGTAGGGTGAGCCTTTGTGGCATTGGTGTGCCTTCATGGTAACATCCACCTCTCTAACGGTGACGTAGCTCCCCTCCAAGGAAGTGAACATCGGCATACAACCTCATCTCTCGGAGTTGCGGTTATTCCTAACCCTAACTTCCTACTTGTGGTTACTTGTCTCTTAATCTTTACTTATATCATATTGTACTTGCTTACTCACATACTTGTGTTACTTGTTTACCTTGCTTAGCTCTTAGCATCATACTTGCAATTGTTAGGCTCACTTTCATATTCCACATTATTACCTAAAATTTCTAAGTAGCAATTAAAATTTGTAACTGTACCTATTCACCCCCCTCTAGGTCCATCTCGATCCTTTCAATTGGTATCAGAGCCTCGTGCTCTATTCTTGTGGCTTAACCACCCTAGAGCGAGATGAACCTCGATGGGACTCCCCTTGTTGCGGATCCGAAGGATAAGGCCGCGCCTTCCACAGAAGCCAAGTCCTTCACTTTTGAGGATCTGGAACGGGCTCTTGCTAAGCAAAAGGAGGAGCATGATGCTTCTCTTGAGGCCTTGGTCCAAATGAGACTAGCCACATTAACCACGATACTTGCACCACTTTCGGGTGGTATGGCCTCGAGGCCAACTGTGCCTACTCCTTCACTTGGCCAACAACCTCCTAGCAATGATCACTCCAGTGTTCCATGGCTTTATGCAAGACCTCAAATAGAGAAACCAAAGTATAATCCTCAAGGCAAACCTCCTTTACTTGATGACACTACCGATTTTGCCTTGTGGAGAATTGCTATGTAGGATCATCTTCGATATGGAAATGATGATATGCTGGACATCTTGGAATAAGGTTACAAAGTTGTTGATCCGAAGAATCTTACACCAAGAGAAATATATGACAAGAATCTCAACGATACCGCAACCATGTGCATAAGGAGAGGTATGACTGACAAGCAAAGGAGACCATACATACACATCACAAGTGCCAAGGAATTATGGGATAGCATTGTAAGGACCAAGACCGGTACCTCCACTCTCCGGCTTGCTCAATATGAAATTGCCAAGGGTCAATTGCAAAACTTTTGTATGAAAAAAGGTGAATCCCCCAAGCAGCTCCTTGAGCATCTCATGACTCTCATCGCTGACATCGAGTCTTGTGATTGTGACAAGACACAAGATGGATTCAACTTGACTAAGCGATTTCTCGTGGACAAGTTACTTCATGCTCTTGCTCCATATCATCACCAAATGGTGTGGACATAAGCCAACATCATGGATTCAAGGAAATGACTCCGGATTCAAGGATTTCATATTTTTCCTTTTCCTCGGTGACAAGGGTTTCGAGTTCCTTAACGGTGATGGTGTGCTTACTCACCATCTCTGTAAGCATATGAAACATAGTGAGCTTCTTTCCTTTGAGGGAGCACATGAACTTATTTAGTTTAGCAAGCATACTATCATCCATATCATCATCATCATAATTATCCTCCGCGTCAAGATACTCACCACAGGGAGTAGAAGGAGTGAAAAGAGGACGGTTTGACCGTGGGGTTACCTTGACCTTGTCAGGAGAGTTTTGGTCCTCTCCATCTTCTACCACAGCCTTTGCCATTAGGCACTTGTGAGTGTTGCCCTTGTAGTCTTTCATATAGTTGTTGTAGGTGACACCATCACCACTCTTGTTTACTAGCCTCAAGGTGTTTTGAGAATCTTGAGCTACTCCGGCAACACCACTAACATCATCCGGATCCATTCCTCATGAGCAACCATTGCTTTCCCATCTGTCTTCTTGAGCTTGGAATTCAAAGGTTTTGGCAACTTCTTCTTGGGAAAGGTCTTGGGAAACCTTGGTTTATCTTCTCTCTTCTCATAAGGGCAATCGTTGGGGAAGTGGTTGGTTTCTTCACAGCTGTAACATTTTCTCACTTTCTTCTTCCGGAATCTTCCCTTGAATTTTCCCGCGCTAAACTTCTTGACAAAGAGGGCAATGTCTTCATATGAAGGGATCTCATCGGAGTCTATCTCATCTTCTTCTTCTTCACTTTGCTCTTCTTCACATACATGCTTGGCCTTCAATGCAAGACTGACCTTTGATGTTGAGGTAGCATGCATGGCAAGATGTTTTGTAGCATTTGCCTTTGACTCTTCGAATAGTTGGAAAGTGGATATGATGTCATCCGGAGTCATTTCCTTGAATCAATGATGTTGAGCTTCTATCTTTGTCCCTCAAGACTAAGGAAGAAGAGCTCACCCTTCTTATAAAGAGTTTTGAGACGCTCAAGCTTACTTATCTTGAAACTCTAGCCAAGGCTTACTCTTCTCCTATTATCAATGTTGATGCTTGGACTACTAACTCTAGTGGTGACCTAGCATCTATTCTTGAGGAGAATCGCTTTCTAAAGGCACAACTCGAGAGAGGACTCATGACATGTGCTCAAGGACAAAAGAACCTTAATGAGGTATTGAGCCAACACAATGAGGTGTGTGCCAAGGAAGGGCGCGGGTTTGACCTAACCACAAGCAAGAAGAAGACGTCTTCTCAAAAGTGCACCACCCCTCTTAAAGAAACATTTGTACCAGAAGGGCACAAGGAGAAAGGTAAGGTTGCGAGTGGGAAGACCACAAGGGGCATGCCCACTATCAACAAGCCAAAAGTGTTCATGCTTCCATCCTATGTACTTCGTAAAACTAAGGATGGAGAAGTTTATGCAAAATTTGTTGGTCCTCGTAATGCATTCCGGTTGTATGCTATTTGGGTCCCTAAGACCCTTGTGACTAACTTGAGAGGTCCCATTGCAAAATGGGTGCCTCTAACCAAGTCATAATTGTGTGTAGGTTGCTTTCTCTGGTGGAGTCAAATGGGTGATCGATAGTGGATGTACCAACCATATGACCGGAGATAGCAAATTACTTTATGATTTCATGGAAGCTATTCAACCATTTATGATCATTGTATTTGGTGGAGGATCAAAAGGACAGGTACTCGGGTTGGGAAAGGTGGCTATCACAAATGACATGTCTCTTGCAAATGTCATGCTTGTCCAATCCCTTAAATACAATTTTCTTTCTATTCGTAAATTGGCATTTGTTGGTTATGATACACTATTTGGACTAACAGATGTGAAAGTCTTTAAGAGAGATACTCTCGAAGTGGCCTTTGTTGGAGAGTTGGATGGCAACCTTTACACGGTTGATTTCTCGAAAGAGAGCACATTCCATGCAACTTGTCTAATGGCCAAGGCCGACAAGGGGTGGCTATGGCATCGCCGGCTAGCCCATGTCGGCATGAGAAATCTTCAAGATATCTTAAAGGGTAATCACATCCTTGGACTAACCAATGTCTCTTTTGAGAAAGATTGTGTGTGTAGTGCATGCATAGCCGGGAAGCAACATCCATCAAAGCACCCACCCAAGAATATTGTATCTACTTCAAGGCCTTTGCAGCTCCTTCATGTGGATATTTTTGGGCCTCCTTCATGGGATAGTCTTGGTGGGGGAAAGTATGGACTTGTCATTGTTGATGATTACTCAAGATATGCATGGGTGTTTTTCCTCAAGTCCAAGGATGAGACAAAGATCACTTCCATTGATTTTGCCAAGCAAGCACAACACAAGTTTGACAAAGAAATCTTGGCAATAAGAAGTGATAATGGCTCTGAGTTCAAAAACTACACCTTGGAAGAATTTCTTAGTGATGAAGGGATTGAGCATCAATATTCCACACCATATACTCTTCAACAAAATGGTGTAGCCGAAAGGAAGAACCGTACACTTGTGGAGATGGCAAGGTCCATGTTGGATGAATACAAGTCGCCACATAGTTATTGGGCTGAGGCTGTCAACACCGCATGCCATGCATCAAACCGGCTCCTCCTCCGCACGATATTGGAGAAGGCTCCATATGAGCTCCTAACCAGGAACAAGCCAAATGTCAAGTACTTTCGTGTATTTGGGTGCAAATGTTTCATCCTCAACAAAAGAGAATGGTGAGGAAAATTTCAATCCAGAACAATTGAGGGCATATTTGTTGGTTATGGATCAAACTCTCATGCTTATAGAGTCTACAACAAATCCAATGGATATGTTGTAGAAACTTGTGACGTGGTGTTTGATGAATTTAATGGCTCCCATGGGGAGCAAGTTGATCTAAGTGATGTAGGTGAAGAAGATCCTTCTCAAGATATTTTGACCATGGGTGTTTGTGCTCTTCTTCCAATGGAACAAGAACCTCATGATGATGAAGAAGAAGATGGAAGTTCCACACATCATCAAACCATTTCAACACCCATACCACCACAAGCTCCTATTGCTCAACCGATGCCCGTTATTCAATTACAAAAAGAAGATCAAGTCCCTGAAAATGATCTTCTTCAAGAGCAAGATCATCACCAAGAGCAAGAACAAGAAAGTGCAATCATTGATGGTGAACTTCAACAAATGCAATATGAAGAAGAAGATCTTCCACCACACATTAATGATCCATATGTTGAGGATGTGGATGATGGACATGAAGTTGAACCTCGTGAAACCATGACCTCCATCATGCCCCGAGTGGTCGGTCGTGTTGATGTTGATCAAATTCTTACCGGCATATTGGAAGGTAGAGTCACTCGTAAACAATTGACAAACTTTTGTGCTCACTTCTCGTTTGTCTCTAGTGTTGAGCCACTCAAGGTACAAGATGCATTGATGGACAATGATTGGCTCGTTGCAATGCAAGAAGAGTTGAACAATTTTCAATGCAACCAAGTGTGGTCATTAGTCAAGAGAACAACTACGGAACACAATGTCATTGGAACAAAATGGATTTTCAAGAACAAGCAAGATGAGAATTGTCGGTGTTCTGGGAACGGGGGTCCCCAGACTTGCCTGCCTGCGGCCCAGGGCGTGGCTCGCCCAGCGGCCTGGCACGGCCCATCTTCATCAGCAAACACTCAAGACCCTTGCGAGGGGCCAAGCCCCGCGAGGCGAACGACACAAGACCTCCTCAGGGGCAGCCTCACTAGGCTGGCTCATGAGGAGCGGAGATATCAAGGCAAGGAGCACCTCGCGAGGAGCGCGTGACGTGAGCCATGACGACCAAGGCCAGGCGGGTGCCAGCGGGCGCAGAGTACCAGTTTCCTCTTTGGTGCTAAAGAGGCAGGCACAGGCGAGGAGTCCCGAGGCGTCAAGCAAAGGTTTCCATATCGGTGCAACGACACCAAGACCAGCATGACGGCAGGACGGAGGTCATCGTGGAGCCCAGGACGGCGTCCCCACCACAGCCTTTGGTAGGCGAAGACTACTTTTGTCAGGATATCTCGTATTGGCTGTCCCCCTTTAAACTTGGCCGTTGTGGGATCCCTTCCCGCCTAATATTTGGGAAGAGGACCCTGGCGTCTATAGATAGGACTAGCCACCGCCATAGCCGGGGAGGGATCATTCAGACAACCCTAGCACTCATCAGCTCACCGAGCCCAAGAACACCTCTCCTCCTGAGGTTGTTCTTCCCTTGTACTTGTTCATCCCCAGCCAACAAGGCAATCCACCACGCCACACTGGAGTAGGGTATTACACCACAACGGTGTCCCGAACCAGTATAAACCCTTGTGTCCCGCATTCTCCGAGTTCATCGAGCTAGGCCGTGGATCGTTGAGCGAGTGAGCTAGGGAGAGAGAGATCTTCGTGCGCACCCTAGTGTTCCAAATTCAAGGGTTTGCCGGAACCCGTAATCCGACATTTGGCGCGCCAGGTAGGGGTGCGCCGAAGCTTTCTCTCCGTCGATCCACGCTCTGCCGTCCCACCAGTTCCATGGCCTACGCTCGCCGAGCTCGCGCTGAGCGCCGGGCCGCCCTTGCTGCCCGCGTCGCCCAGACGGCTACCGCCGGTGGGCCTCCCCGTCGTTCGCCATCACCTGCTGCCAACGCCGCCATCGGCCCGGCAGCACCCAAGCAGCAAGCCTCGTCGCTGCACCCCTCCATGCGGCGGGACGGACGCACCGCCACCCCGTCGCTGACTCCCGCAGGCTCGTCGTCTCATGCTCATCGCGGGCCCGTGGATGCGCAGGCCACGCTGCTCATGGCACGCGAGCTCCTACACTACCGTCTAGTCGACGACCTCTACGAGGAGTGGCTGGACCGCATCGCCGAGCTCGTCAGTGCCACTAGGGGCTCTCCTGCGCCGTCTCCCTCGCTGCCTCTTCCACCTCTTGCCGTAGGCACCATAGCCCACGGAGCGCCTCCACCACCACCACGTCAAGACGTCACCCTTGCACCAAGACGCGCGGCCCCACGGCGCGATCCCCCGCACAGGGTGCCCGCGCGTGAAGAAGGAAGCTGCCATGAGGACCCTCGGCCACGGCAAGACGCTCCTGCACTCCCTGCGCCACTGCGTCAAGACCGTGCACCGCCCGTGGCGGCCGTGCGCGGATACCAGGACCAGGCTCCGCCTCCGCAGCAAGCTCTAGTGACTACAGCAGGCTGCCGCTCCTTCACCCCCGACCTGCGCAGCGTCATCTGGCCCGGGAAGTTCAAGCCCAACCAGCCTCCGCGTTACGACGGCACCCCCGACCCTGCGGAGTTCCTGCAGCTCTACAAGTTGAGCATCAAGGCGGCCAACGGCGACAAGAAGGTCATGGCGAACTGTTTCCCCATGGCCCTTAAAGATGGCGCGCGCTCGTGGCTCCTGAACCTGCCCGTGGGATCAATCTCCTCCTGGGGCGAGATGCGCGAGTGTTTCATCGCCAACTTCTAGGGCACTCCCGACCGCCCGCTGGCCACGGGTGACCTGCGGCGCATCAAGCAACAACCCGAGAAACCCTACAGAAGTACATCCAGCACTTCAACAACGTCCGCCTCAAGATCCCCAAGGTGATGGACGAGGCCATCATCTCCACGTTCTCCGACGGCGTCCATGATGTCAAGATGAAGGAGGAGCTCGCCATCCACGGTAGACCAGTGCACGGCCTTAGAGCTGTTCAACCTACTGACCAAGTGCGCGAGGACCGAGGAAGGGTGCCTCTCCCTCGTCGAGCTCCTAGCAGCAGACCCAGAAGACAAGAAGGTCAAGGTCAAGGACGTGAAGCGCAAGGGAGCAGTCGTGCCCGTGGCCGAGCCTGAGGTGAAGCGCGACCGCGACAATCCGGAGTCATCCAGGGGAAGCCGCCCGTTGTGTGCCTCCCACAACATGCACAACCACAACACCAACGATTGCCAGGTGCTCAGGGTCATCCGTGACGGGCGCTTCGGCCGGCGCCCCGACCGCAACAACCAAGGCTACGACCATGGAGGAGGCAGAATAGGAGGACGCTGGGACGACCGCGGCCCGCGCCAGGAGTGGCACGACCAGCCTCGTGAGGACCGCTGGCACGACCAACCTCGCGAGGGCGCTTGGAGGGACCAGCCTCGTGAGGACCGTCCTCAGGGCAAGGCTGGCCTCCCTCCTCTACCGCCACCACCAAGGAGGAACTACGACCAAGACGAGGGGGCTGGGGGCTTCTAGGAGCCCCGCGCCATCGCCTGCATCTTGGGCGGTGTGTAGGCCACGGCCTCTCAGCGCCTTTTCAACCAATTCGCCCGAGAAGTGAACGCGGCTCTCCTCAGGCTCGAAGCCACGCGCCCACTCAGGTGGTCCAAGTGCGCTATCACCTTCAGCTCAGCAGACCAGCTCAAGTGCGCGGCAACCGCCGGCCCCTCCCGATGCTTTGCTCACCTGTCATCAGCAACGTTCAAGTCACCAAGACCCTCATCGATGGTGGCGCTGGACTCAATGTCTTGTCTGTCGAGACGTTCGATGGCCTCCAAGTGACATACGATCAGCTACAGCCTACCAAGCCCTTCTCAGGAGTGACTGACGGCTCCACCACCCCGATAGGGCAGATCCGCCTTCCGGTCACCTTCGGCCAGCGTGACAACTACTGCACCGAGCTCATCTACAGGGCCTCAGACCTAGCCAACATC
The DNA here is from genome assembly GCF_018294505.1 of Triticum aestivum. Taxonomy (NCBI): domain Eukaryota; kingdom Viridiplantae; phylum Streptophyta; class Magnoliopsida; order Poales; family Poaceae; genus Triticum; species Triticum aestivum. The sequence continues at coordinate 290,622,846 of NC_057814.1, read as the reverse complement.
ACGAGGGAGGCGCTCGGGTATCATGTGGAGGCGTGCTTCGCCGCATGTTTCCCTCAAGCAGGCACGAGGCGCGAGGCGCCTAGTGCTCAGGAGTTCATCACCAAGATAACCCAGGAGCTCCAAACGCCAAGAGCCATGCGTGGCGACCGCCGCCCACTACCCGGCGCAGCTCCCCATCCCGGCGATGATGGTGAGCTACGCGTCTGCATCGACTACCTCGGGCTCAACAGGGCCGCTTCTTAGGAGTGTTACTGGCCATCACGTGCCGGTCGGTGTGAGGGCCCCCCTCACAGCTACGTTCGCATGCCTTACGGCCTGCCGAGCGCGGCTGTCACCTACCAACGGCTCATGCAGGGTGCCCTGGCGGCTCGCGAGGCCAGGCGCCAGGCGGTCCTGGGGGAGGAGGTGCCAGAGCCTCCAGGATCTCCCGGGAACCGGCCACCGGACGACACCTAAGGAGCAACTTCATTAGCACGCGCCTTCAGCTGCCTCGACATCTCTTCAGCAACTATGTCAGGTGAGTCTTTCCAGTTTGTTCATCTGGGAGAGCCCCTCGAGCTGCATTATTCCCAGGTCGCACGGGCTTGTCCCTGCGACATGTATCTTTTTGCATCTTTAGCTTACCTTGTTGGGGGCGCCCCTCGGGCTGCATCATCCCCAGGCCGCACGGGTCCGTCCCTGCGGCATGCATCACTCTCACATCTATCTGGACTAGCGTTACCCTTCTCTAGTAGTTGCTTTAAAATTATCATCTGCCTGACCGGCACTTCGATGGCATGAACGTTGTACGCCCTCATGAACCTACCCGCACCCGCTTCATGATTAAGGACAGGCACGGTGTCTGTGCTCGGGCCCGTCCCTGCAGCATCGCTAAATCCAAGCGACTGAGCTCTAGCTCGCAGGCCAGCCCCATGTACGTCACCTCCCATGGTCCTTGGTGTCTCGTCCTCGCATGAGCTAAGTGCGAACAGATGAGTAAGGGCGCACAACACGGTGCCTCGTCGCCACGGGAGCCGTGCGCCGGTTGTCTTTCTTTAGGATGTCCGCATGAGAAGACTAGGCACGGCGTCTGTGCTTGGATCCATCCCTACAGCATCGATAAACCCAATGGCTGAGCTCTGTGTGGCAGGCCGGCCCCATTCACATCACCTCCTGGGGTCGTTGGTGTCTGGCCTTCTCATGTGGCAGCCTCGCGGGATTCACTCGGCACAGGTTGCCTAACCATCTCGCATGATCATCTCAAGCACCCTCAATCAAGACCAGGCGCAACCCGCCTTGAGGTAGGGCCTCGTGAGTCCCGCGCTGGCTCACGGGTGCCCAGATACACCTCGTCTAGCCTTGGCGTGCAAGCCACGTGTCAGGGCGGGGCTGTACATGCCTCGGGGGCTCTCCGTAGTAGGGAGTCCCCTCCCACGTGCCAGTGGAAGCACCATGCTCCGCGCTGGCAGTCGACACGGTCGAGGAGCGGCTATGCCTGTGCAAGTACGGTAGCGCCATGATCCGCATTAGTGATAAACAACTGGGGGTTGCCTCGCGGCCGCTTTAACCTAAGGGAGCCACCAGGCTCAGTGCCTAGCTTCACCGCGCTGCTTTCCCCTTGGGAGAGTAGCGCGAGGGGGCTCGGCACGGGGGCTATGCTCAGGTCACGCCTGGCATACGCCCCGCCAGGTGCCCCGGACCTGGTCGTCGCGCAACCCTCCCGAGCGAAAGCCCGGTGAGGACATGTATGAGGTCTGTTCGTACGTCAAGGGGGACCCTTGGGCATCGTGACCCAAGGGCCTAACTGGCCACTTAGCCCCTCACCCCTTGGTCTCGTCCTGGTGATCCGGACGAGCCAGCGGCGGCTGAGGTACGCGCGGGGCCGGGCCCTACCGACGTAGAACGCTAAGGCCTACTCTTGCATTTCCTTCCCAAGGCTGTTTGAGCGTCAAGGGGGACTCCTGAGCATCGCGACTTAGGAGCCTAACTGGCCACATAGCCCCTCACCCCCTGGTCTCGTCCTGGTGATCCGGACGAGCAAGCAGCGGCTGAGGTACGCGCGGGGCCGGGCCCTGCCGACGCAGAACGATAAAGCCTGGTTTCGCATTTCCTTCCCAGAGGCTGTTTGCACGTCAAGGAGGACTCCTGAGCACTGTGACTCAGGAGCCTAACTGGCCATGTAGCCCCTCACCCCCTAGTCTCGTCCTGGCGATCCGGCCGAGTCAGCGGCAGCTAAGGTATGCGCGGGTCCGGGCTCTGCCGACATAGAACGATAAAGCAAATAGGAAGGAAATCACGAAAATCTAGCAATTATTACAAGACATGTTGTTTGTAACACCCCGGATGTAACTTTCCATATTTGTAACTCCAACTCTTGCCATTTTCGGCTATGTGTTATGATATTCCCCTCGTGGTCGGGTTTTGTCTTTCGTTTTGCATTTTGTCCATGTCATGCATTTCATATCATGTCATCATGTGCATTGCATTTGCATACGTGTTCGTCTCATGCATCCGAGCATTTTCCCCGTTGTCCATTTTGCAATCCGGCGATCCCACCTCCTCCGGCGCACCCCTCTTGTTTTCATTCGTGAGCGGGTGTCAAACATTCTCGGAATGGACCGAGGCTTGTCAAGTGGCCTTGGTATAGCACCGGTAGACATCCGGTCAAGTTTCGTTCCATTTGGAGGTCGTTTGGTACTCCAACGGTTAACTGGGTAACCGCAGATGCCTTGTGTGTGTTGCAGCAAAACCCTCTCTCTAAACAGCCCAAAACCCACCTAACTCTCTTCCATGCTCTAGGTCGTTCGATCACGATCGTGTGGGCGGAAACCGCACCTCATTTGGACTCTCCTAGCTCCCTCTACCTATAAATTAGTGTCTCTCCCGAAATCCTACCGCAGTCCAAACCCTAGCCGCCTCCCTCCGCGCGCCGGACACGTCCGCCCAGCGCCGGACGAAATCGCGCCGCCGCCCTCAGCCAATCCCGCGCCGCCACGTCACCTGGGTCGCGGCCCGT
>NC_057814.1:290610235-290619428 GCF_018294505.1 Triticum aestivum | reverse complement strand
GCCCTCCACCGCCGGCAGCAGCTCCGGTCGCCGTGACCTCTTCCCGACGCCCGCGCCAGATCCGATCGAGGAAGCCAGTGCGTTGACCTTTTCTCTCCCCCCCCCCGAAATTTGTAAGTCTTTGATTTTTACAGCATGTGCCCTTGTTCATAGCATCATAACTCTCTGCATCTAGCTCCGTTTTGTGCGTGTAATATATCAAATTGTTCGCCTCGTGATGCTCTACATTTTGTTCAATTGCACCATGTTCATTAGAGGCCATCTTATGCCCAAATCTCTGGTGCAAGAGTGCTAGTTGCTGTTATCTGCTGTTACTTAGCAGAACTTGGAGATTTGTTATTTTTGTATCATTTAATCTGTGCATCTTATGGGCATGAGCTCTACATGTGTTTTGTTGTATGCCATGCCATCTTTCAAGTGGTGTATGCTATGTATTTTTGTGATCTCGGTGGTGACTAGCACAATCATGCAAACTAGGCCCCGTAATGTTTCTGATTTCAGGGACTTATTATTTTCTCTAAGTCTTTGTCTGCTGATATTTTGTTGCCATGTAAACTTGATGCTACAGAGAGATCCATGCATATTTTGGAGATGTTCAGTAAGTATGTTTTGTAGATATTGTTGTAATTGATCCATTCCTGCAATTATGGGGTACCATAGCATGACTCAATCTTGTTCTACTTTTGCTATAAAATATTTCTGGCAGATTGTCTACGTGTTATTCAATTTTGCCAAGCTTATTGTAGTTGATCCATACATGCTATGTATTTGCTCTTGCCATGGATAGCTTCATAAACATGCCATCTTCCTGTAGGTATGCTTGTTTTGTCATGCATTGCTTTGTGCTGAGTGCACCAAGCTCACCAAGATGCCCTCATATTATTGTTTCTGTCATGCCCTGTTTTCATGGTTGCCATCATATCTTGCTAAGTCTGAAACCTGATAACGAAACTAGCTATGTTTACATGGTTTCCATCATATCTTCTGGTCCTTTTTGGCTTATGGACAGTAAGGGACTTTTGTCATATGCATTTAGTAGAACACTGCCATGCCTTGTTTTGCCATGTTAAGTTCCTGTAGCATATTGATTTCGTGCTCTGAACATTGCTACCTGATGCTATTTCAGGCATGTCCAGTAATTTCACCAAGTCTGTGAACCTGTTATCTTTTGCACTTTTGCCATGCTTGTTTGAGCTTGTTATGTTGTGATCTAGCCGTAACTCAGTGTTCATCTTTTGTCAAGCCTCTCCTGTAGATTACTGTCATATGCTTTGTTGCTATGTTGGGGTGCTGTAGCATTGTTACTTGTTGCATTTTAAGTATTATCATGCTGTTAATCGCAGATTCGTGTCATTCTTGTTTTGCTTGCCATTTGCAAACCGTGCATCCGTTTCCGGTGATCTTTATATCGATTTCGACCGAAATCGTCTCACCGCTTTTGCTCAGCCCTTCTTATAGCGTTGCTAGTTGCAGGTGAAGTTGAAGTTGGTTCCATGTTGGAACATGGATATGCTGGGATATCACAATATCTCTTATTATATTAATGCATCTATATATTTGGTAAAGGGTGGAAGGCTCGGCCTTATGCCTGGTGTTTTGTTCCACTCTTGCCGCCCTAGTTTCTGTCTTACCGGTACTATGTTCCTTGAGTTTGCGTTCCTTACGCGGTTGGGTGATTTATGGGACCCCCTTGGCAGTTCGCCTTGAATAAAACTCCTCCAGCAAGGACCAACTTTGGTTTTACCATTTGCCACCTAAGCCTTTCCCTCAGGTTTTCGCGAGCCCGAGGGTCATCTTTATTTTAAACCCCCGGGCCAGTGCTCCTTCGAGTGCTGGCCCAAACTGTGCGATGTCCGGCGCCCCCTGGGCAACCAGGGTCTATGCCAACCCGACGTCTTGCCCATCCGGTGTGCCCTGAGAACGAGATATGTGCGGCTCCTATCGGGATTTGTCGGCACATTCGGGCGGCTTTGCTGGTCTTGTTTTACCATTGTCGAAATGTCTTGTAAACCGGGATTCCGAGACTGATCGGGTCTTTCCGGGAGAAGGTTTATCCTTCGTTGACCGTGAGAGCTTATGATGGGCTAAGTTGGGACACCCCTGCAGGGTATTATCTTTCGAAAGCCGTGCCCGCGGTTATGAGGCAGATGGGAATTTGTTAATGTCCGGTTGTAGAGAACTTGTCACTTGATCCAAATTAAAATACATCAACCGTGTGTGTAGCCGTGATGGTCTCTTGTCGGCGGAGTCCGGGAAGTGAACACGGTTTGAGTTATGTCTGACGTAAGTAGGAGTTCAGGATCACTTCTTGGTCATTTCTAGATGACGACCATTCCGTTGATTCTCTTCTCGCTCTCTTTTGCGTATGTTAGCCACCATATATGCTTAGTGCCTGCTGCAGCTCCACCTCTTTACACCATCCTTTCCTATAAGCTTAAATAGTCTTGATCTCGCGGGTGTGAGATTGCTGAGTCCTCGTGACTCACAGATTCTACCAAAACAGTTGCAGGTGCCGACGATGCCAGTGCAGATGATGGGATCGACCTCAAGTGGGAGTTCGATGAGGAACGCGGTCGTTACTATGTGTCTTTTCCGGATGATCAGTAGTGGAGCCCAGTTGGGACGATCGGGGATCTAGCATTTGGGCTTATCTTATTTTCATTTGGATCTTGACCGTAGTCGGTCTATGCATGTATTTTGGATGATGTATGATTTATATTTATTTATTGTGTGAAGTGGCGATTGTAAGCCAACTCTTTATCCCATTCTTGTTCATTACATGGGATGGTGTGAAGATGACCCTTCTTGCGACAAAACCACAATGCGGTTATGCCTCTAAGTCGTGCCTCGACACATGGGAGATATAGCCGCATCATGGGCGTTACAAGTTGGTATCAGAGCCATCCCCGACTTAGGAGCCCCCTGCTTGATCGAATCACTGGCGTTGTTGAGTCTAGAACAAAAAAAATGTTTTGAGACTTAGGATTATATATATCGGAGAGTAGGATTCTTTTTACTCCTCAGTCCCTTTGTCGCTCTGGTGAGGTCTCCTGACGTAGAAGTTTTGACTCTTCTCTCCTCAAATTTCACTAAAAAAAAATTTAGGATCACGCGGGTATCTTGGAATCGTTCTGATGGTTTTGTGACGAGAACATTGTACTTGGTGCCTCCTGACATTTAGGGGTTGTGGCAGTGTCCCGGGGAGTTGAGCTCCGAGGTGTTGTCGTCACAATTTTATCGTTGCAGTTCTGGAATACCTGAGTTTCGCCGACATCGAAATCTCTTTTATGCAGTTGTTGGTGAGATCACCTCGACGCCACCCAGTACTGGGGCTGGAGTTCGGGAGTATTGCCATAACTTGTATAACGGATGCTCTTCGAAGGTTGAGGTACACGATTTCCGAAGGTTTCTTGGTTATGTGTTGACGGATGGATACAGCTGGATCTAGGGATTGCTAGTTTGGGTGATATATTTTGTGTCCCCTGTATCCCCAACACCAGATTGCATAACCAGAAAGTTTCGGGAGTTTATAAGTGGGAATTCAAGTAGCTCTTAGGATATCATTCCGATAGACGCATGGTATGAGATTGGGGTTCGACGTCTAGTGGTCCGCCTGTACACGGTTGGTTTTACAGTGGTCTCGTAGTGTCTTAAAGAGTCCTTGGCTATGCCGACTCGGGGACGCTTCGTATGTCATGTGCACTGCCTTGTACATGATGGTGCTGTACGATTGAGCCCGTGTGGGTCCCACCACGAAAACTTCGGACGAAATCTCTATCATATGTTTGTTCCGGCTTATTCTACAAGCCAACACTTTGTTTTGTTTTGAATTGTGGTATTCAAGTTGCTTCGAAATCAAATGTTGATTCCATATATTTCTAAGTGGCTTCTCAACTTATGGAAGTGTGATGATTTACTGTGGAATTCATTCGTTCATCCTCGTTCGAATGTTTATTGTGAAGACTATATGTTGCAATTTCTATCCGTTGATTCTACTTGTCTATTTGTCTATCAAGATGCTAACGGATGTCACCCTCTTCAGGACGGCTCCGCCAACGCGTCAGAATCTGGAACGCAATGATGGGAGTCAGGCGAACCCTCCGCCACCACCTCCGCCTCCGGAGGCATGGCAAGCTATCATGGCAGCCACCAACGCCAATGCTCAGATGATTCTGCAACTCTTGCAAGAACGCACCCAAGGGCAAGGCAATCAAGGAAATCAAGGCCAAGGCAACAATCAGCCTCACTTCGCTACCCTCAACCAGTTTCTCGCAAATCAGCCCAAGTCTTTCAGCTACTGTGCCGAGGCCACGGATGCCGATGATTGGCTCGTGGACATCAACAAGCATTTTGAATGTAGCAATGTCAGGCCTGAGGACTATGTCAAGTTCGCTTCTTTTCAGCTCAAGGACCAAGCTGCTGATTGGTTTTAGCAATACAAAGATTCCAGAGGAGGTCGTGTGATCACTTGGACTGACTTCTGTCGGGACTTCAAAGCGCACCACATTCCACAAAGTGTTGTTGAGAGCAAGCGTGAGGAGTTCCGCAATCTCAAGCAAGGCAACATGTCTGTGTATCAATACAACATCCAGTTTCAGAAACTTGCTCGCTTCGCTAAACAAGACGTTCCTGATGAAAAGAGCATGATCTATCACTTCAGAGGTGGCCTTAGAGAGGATCTGCAGTTAGCTCTCGTTCTGGTTGAGCCTACTCAGTTTGATCAATTCTATAACGTGGCACTGAAGCGAGAGGCTGCTCAGCTCAAGTGTGAGGCTTCTAAGAAGAGAGTCAGAGACGCAGTTTAGTCTTCTTCTTCCTCACTTGTGGCAGCTAAGCAACAGAAGTTCTGGTTGCCTCCTCCTCCGTTTCGTCAGCCTTACCAGCAGAAGAACAAAGGTGGCCATGGTTCTTCCAACTCTGGCTATCAGAACTAGTCTCATAATCAAGCTCCAAAGTCCAATGCTCCTTATCATCGTCCACTCTCAGAGGTGACTTGCAACAAGTGTCAGCAGAAAGGTCACTATGCTAACAAGTGCTTCAACCAAAGGCGTCTTCCGCCTCCTCCTCCTGTCAGATCTTCCAGCAATGCAGTGGTCAACCATAATCCAAAGTCTGCAAAGGTGAACATGATGAATGCAGCTCAAGCGGAGGAATCTACTGATGTGATAATGGGTAATCTTCCTGTTAATGATATTCCTGCAAAAGTATTGTTTGATACTGGTGCATCTATTTGTTTCATATCAAGACCTTTTGCATCCATGAACAATTTGCATACTGTTGATTTGCCTAAGCCGATAGCGGTTTCCTCTCCGGGATTACTCATGAATACCAAAATGATGGCTCCGGATGTTTCTATCAAGATGGGCAATTACAAATTTCTGTCTTCTCCAATGGTTCTTGGTGACTCGGATATTGATCTAATTCTAGGGATGGACTGGCTTTCTAAGCACAAGGCTCAACTTGATTGTGCTGCCAGGGAAATTCAATTGACACACTCTTCTGAGGATGTTATCATTTATGCCGCTCGTGATGAAACCATTCGGTTATTTTCTCTCAATGAGAAGGGCGAATTGAATGCCATCTCTCAAATCCCAGTCGTTTGTGAGTATCAAGATGTCTTTCCAGAAGAGCTTCCGGGTATGCCTCCTCACCGGCCAGTTGAGTTCGTTATCGATCTTGAGCCAGGCACTGAACCCGTTTCCAAGCGTCCATACAAGCTTGGACCCAAGGAGCTGAAGGAATTGAAGAAACAGCTCGATGAACAAGAGCGTCTGGGTTTGCTCAGACCGAGTTCATCTCCATGGGGTTGTGGTGTTCTTTTTGTAAAGAAGAAGGATGGCACGGACCGACTTTGTGTCGACTACCGTCCATTGAACAAGAAGACAATCAAGAACAAGTATCCACTTCCCAACATCAATGAGCTATTCGAGCAACTCAAAGGTGCTAAAGTATTCTCCAAGCTTGACCTTCGTATGGGTTATCATCAGATTCGCATTCGTGAAGAAGATATTCCCAAGACAGCATTCAGAACAAGTTTTGGTTCTTATGAATATACTGTCGTGTCTTTCGGCCTTGTCAATGCTCCTCCAACTTTCTCTCGGATGATGAATTTCATCTTCAACCCCTATACCAATGAATTCGTCCTGGTGTATCTCGATGACATCTTGGTCTTCTCCAAGAATAAGAAGGATCATGCCAAACATTTGCGATTGGTGCTCGACAAGCTCAGAGAGTATAAATTCTATGCGAAGTTCTCTAAATGTGAGTTTTGGCTTGATGAAGTTCTTTACCTTGGTCACATCATCTCTTCCAAGGGCATCGCTGTTAACCCCGAGAAGGTGTCCGCAATTGTGAATTGGGAACCTCCTCAGAATGTCAAGCAGCTCCGCAGTTTTCTTGGTCTTGCAAGCTATTGCCGAAGATTCGTTGAGAATTTCTCTAAGATTGCAAAGCCTCTTTCCAACCTCCTCCAGAAGCATGTGAAGTATGTCTGGTCTCCTGAGTGTGACGTTGCTTTCAACACTCTCAAAGAGAAACTAGTCACAGCTCCTGACTTAACTCCTCCTGATGAATCCAAGCCATTTGAAGTTTTCTGTGATGCTTCTCTCCAAGGTCTCGGTGCTGTGTTAATGCAAGAGAAGAAAGTTGTGGCCTATACCTCTCGTCAATTGAAGCCCAATGAGAAGAACTACCCCACTCACGATCTTGAGTTGGCGGCAGTTGTCCATGCATTAATAACGTGGAGACATCTCTTGTTGGGAAGACAAGTGGACATATTCACCGATCACAAGAGTCTCAAGTACATCTTCACTCAGCCCAACCTCAACCTCAGGCAGACTCGATGGGTCGAAATGATTCAAGAGTACAATCCGAGTATTGAATATACTCTAGGCAAGGCCAATGTCATTGCAGATGCTTTGAGCAGGAAGGCTTATTGCAACAGCTTAATCCTCAAGCCATTCCAACTGGATCTTTGTGAAGCTTTCCGCAAGCTGAATCTCCAAGTTGTTCCTCAAGGCTTTCTTGCCAACCTCATAGCCTCTCCTACTTTGGAAGATCAAATTCGTGAGACACAACTTCTTGATGCCATGGTGAAGAAGGTGAAACGTGGTATCGACAAGGGTCTTTCCAAATACAAGTGCGATCGCATTGATGACAGAGACACTTTATTCTTCGAGGACCGGATTGTGGTTCCTAAAGGTGATCTAAGGAAAGTCATTATGAACGAGGCGCACAATTCTCTCCTTTCCATTCATCCTGGAAGTACGAAGATGTACCATGACCTCAAGCAGTCGTATTGGTGGACTCGAATGAAGCGAGAAATTGCTCAATTCGTGAATGAATGTGATGTCTGTCGAAGAGTGAAAGCAGAACACCAACAACCAGCTGGTCTCCTCCAACCTCTTGCTATCCCAGAGTGGAAGTTTGATCATATCGAAATGGACTTCGTGACTGGTTTTCCAAAGTCCAGGCGCGGAAATGATGCTATCTTCGTTGTCATCAACAAGCTTTCTAAAGTGGCTCATTTCCTTCCAATCAAAGAATCCATCACAGCAGCTCAGTTGGCAGAGCTATACACCTCCAGAATTGTCTCCTTGCACGGCATTCCACAATTGATTTCTTCATATCGCGGAAGCATCTTCACCTCCAAGTTCTGGGACTCCTTCCAGAAGGCCATGGGCACAAACATTTGCTTCAGCACAGCTTTCCATCCTCAAACTAGTGGCCAAGTCGAGCGAGTCAATCAAATTCTTGAAGATATGCTCAGGGCTTGTGTCATTTCCTTTGGCATGAAATGGGAAGATTGTCTTCCATATGCCGAATTCTCCTACAACAACAGCTTCCAAGCAAGTTCGGGCAAGGCCCCGTTCGAGATTCTCTATGGCAGAAAGTGCCGTACTCCTCTCAATTGGTCAGAGACTGGTGAACGCCAACTTCTTGGCAATGACTTAATCACTGAGGCTGAAGAAATGTGTAAAATCATCCGTGAAAATCTCAAAGCCGTGCAATCGCGCCAGAAGAGTTACTATGATAGTAAGCACCGTGATGTGGCTTTCGAGATCGGAGACCATGTCTACCTCCGCATCTCTCCAATGAAAGGCACTCGTCGCTTCGGTATCAAAGGGAAGCTTGCCCCTAGATACGTGGGTCCTTTCAAGATCATTGGCAAAAGAGGCGACCTCGCCTATCAACTTGAGCTTCCTTCCAACTTCGCAACCGTGCACGATGTGTTCCACGTGTCACAGCTTCGCAAGTGCTTCAAGACTCCTGAGCGCACTATCAAATTCGAAGAGATTGACCTCCAAGAGGATTTGTCTTATCATGAGCACCCTGTTGCTATTCTTGAATAAACTGAGCGCAAGACTCGCAACAAGTCAATCAAATTCCTGAAAGTGAAGTGGTCGCACCATTCCGACCGGGAAGCCACCTGGGAACGCGAGGACCATCTCCGTTCCGAATATCCGGAGTTCTTTCAGTCCTAGATCTCGGGACGAGATCCTCTCGTAGTGGTGGAGTGTTGTAACACCCCGGATGTAACTTTCCATATTTGTAACTCCAACTCTTGCCATTTTCGGCTATGTGTTATGATATTCCCCTCGTGGTCGGGTTTTGTCTTTCGTTTTGCATTTTGTCCATGTCATGCATTTCATATCATGTCATCATGTGCATTGCATTTGCATACGTGTTCATCTCATGCATCCGAGCATTTTCCCCGTTGTCCGTTTTGCAATCTGGCGCTCCCACCTCCTCCGGTGCACCCCTCTTGTTTTCTTTCGTGAGAGGGTATCAAACATTCTCGGAATGGACCGAGGCTTGTCAAGCGGCCTTGGTATACCACCGGTAGACCACCGGTCATGTTTCGTTCCATTTGGAGGTCGTTTGGTACTCCAACGGTTAACCGGGTAACCGCAGATGCCTTCTGTGTGTTGCAGCAAAACCCTCTCTCTAAACAGCCCAAAACCCACCTAACTCTCTTCCATGCTCTAGGTCATTCGATCACGATCGTGTGGGCGAAAACCGCACCTCATTTGGACTCTCCTAGCTCCCTCTACCTATAAATTAGTGTCTCTCCCGAAATCCTACCGCAGTCCAAACCCTAGCCGCCTCCCTCCGCGCGCCGGACACGTCCGCCCGGCGCCGGACGAAATCGCGCCGCCGCCCTCAGCCAATCCCGCGCCGCCACGTCACCCGG
>NC_057814.1:290609089-290609986 GCF_018294505.1 Triticum aestivum | reverse complement strand
CGCCTCCTCTCGCCGGGGCCCCGCCGTCCCCGGCCGGCGCCGCCCTCCACCGCCGGCAGCAGCTCCGGTCGCCGCGGCCTCTTCCCGACGCCCGCACCAGATCCGATCGAGGAAGCCAGTGGGTTGACTTTTCCCGAGACCCCGAAATCTTCTAAGTCATTTATTTTTCACAGCATGTGCCCTTGTTCATAGCATCATAACTCTTTGCATATAGCTCCGTTTCGCGCGTGTAATATATCAAATTGTTCGTCTCGTGATGCTCTACAATTTGTTAAATTGCACCATGTTCATGAGAGGCCATCTTGATGCCCAAATCTCTGGCGCAAGAGTGCTAGTTGCTGTTATCTGCTGGTTCTTAGCAGAACTTGGAGATTTGTTATTTTTGTATCATTTAATCTGTGCATCTTATGGGCATGAGTGAAGGAAATATGCCCTAGAGGCAATAATAAAGTATTATATATTTCCTTATATCATGATAAATGTTTATTATTCATGCTAGAATTGTATTAACCGGAAACATAATACATGTGTGAATACATGGACAAACAGTGTGTCACTAGTATGCCTCTACTTGACTAGCTCGTTAATCAAAGATGGTTATGTTTCCTAGCCATAGACATGAGTTGTCATTTGATTAACGGGATCACCTCATTAGGAGAATGACGTGATTGACTTGACCCATTCCGTTAGCTTAGCACCCGATCGTTTAGTATGTTGCTATTGCTTTCTTCATGACTTATACATGTTCCTATGACTATGAGATTATGCAACTCCCGTTTACCGGAGGAACACTTTGTGTGCTACCAAACGTCACAACGTAAATGGGTGATTATAAAGGTGCTCTACAGGTGTCTCCAAAGGTACTTGTTGGGTTGGCGTATTTCGAGATTAGGATTT
>NC_057814.1:290140348-290286495 GCF_018294505.1 Triticum aestivum | reverse complement strand
GGCGGCGAGGGGCGAGGCGAACGGCGGGCGGCTAGATGCGGGGCGGCGGCGGCGGCTTCTCTGGCGGGTGGTGGTGGCGAAAAACGGAGGGGGGGGGCTATATATAGGTAGGAGGGGGGCTAGAGGGCTTGGGGAAGGGGCAAAGCCCAAGGCGGCGGCGGCTTCGTGCTCCCGGCGGACTCCGGCGGCGTGGGGAAGAAGGAGAGCACGGGCGGGCCGGCCTGGCTTCGGCCCAGTCGGGCAAGCGCGTATATTTTTTTTAAATATGTTCCGCGGAAAATATTGCGTAGAAAAATAAATAAATATCATAAAAATACGAGATAAATTTTCGCCGTCTAGTTAGAAAATCTAGAATAGGGTGAACATTTTTAAAATCAAAAATAAATATTTTGAAAACATGCATATTTTTAAATGCAATAAAAATTGCAAATAAAATCCAATAAATTCCAAATAATGTTTTTAACATTTTTCCTCCAGTATTTCAATGTTTTTGGAGAAGTCATATTTTCTCCTCTTGTTTATTTTAAAATGAAATATTCTTCCGGAGAGAAAAATAATCAAAAACCAAAATCCTCGTTGGAAAATCAAATAAGAAAATTCAAGAAAATCCCCAACTCTCTCCGAGGGTCCTTGAGTTGCTTAGGATTTATCGAGGATTTGTCAAAATGCACAAAACATGATATGCAAATGATGATCTATGTATAACATTCCAAATTGAAAATTTGGGATGTTACAGATATATTCAAATTCAACATAACGTGGATTCAAAAATTGAAATTCAAGATCCTGGCATTTGTAATCATATTAAAAGGTACATGAGTCTTTCTTTTGGTGGGAATTGATTTGTTTTTCGTTGTTGTTGAGGGAAGTGCGAATTGATTTGGTACTGTATAGGGTAATCTTGTTCTCCCGATTTTTTTTATGTTTTTTTTTGTAGTTTTTTCAATGAAATTTATAGCAATATAGTAAAAGGGGACATGACTCTCTTGTGTCTTGTATGAATTGTTTTTTTGTACACGTTAAGTTTGTTTTGCCGAACAAGGAATCCGCGCCTTGTTATCCCAAAATTTTCAAGCTCGAGTATCTTTTGTCTCATCTGCTTTGAAACTCCCGCCTCTTCAACCCGCGCCACACCTTGTTATCCTGAAATTTCGACGCGCACAAAAACTCCCTCCTCATCCGAAATCGGTCCCGCAGCCCAGACACGCGAAATCCCCCTTCTACCCCTCAACCGGAAAAGCCGGCTCGACGTCGCGGTGTCAAAACCAATGGGGGTACACTGGTAACTTACCCTACATTTTGGACAAGCGCATCCCTAAGCCATGGCTCCCCCTACCTTCCCCTTCGTCCCCCCATTCGTACACCGAGGCCGCCAAAACCCGCGAAACCCCAGGCTCCTCTGTCGGCCTCCCGACCGCCCCCCAGCCGGAGACTCTTCCCCGACGACATCGTCCACCGCAACAGCTCGCCGCCCCTCATCCACCGCACCAGATGAGGATCCGTCGTCAATCTCGTTGTCCCGCCGGATCAGCCACCCCATCCTCCACCTCCAAGGAGCTGCCTCGATGTTCGCCTCGTCTATCGTGCCACCTCCATCCCCACAGCACCGTCTTGACCTACCCCACCGGAGGCGCAACACCCTCACCAATGAAGCCGAGGCCAACTCGGCACCACCAAGGAGGTTCTGCACTCACCGCTACATTTTATCTTTTAGTCGATATCACGGGGCTGCGGGTGCTCGATACCGAGCAGCCATGGTGGGTCCCCATCGACGGCGCCGTCGCCGGCCACTTCATCCATGGCGTCTTTCCCCCATGTAGTTGCTTCCTCAGCGGTCACTTCCACACCGACACTAGCTGCAGCTGCTCTGGCTCTCGCTCGCGCTGCTGCTACTGCTGGTGCTGCTCCAGCTCGCACTTGCGCCACGACTCTATTCTTGCTGTCGGTCGCGCTGCTGCACCGCTCTTGCTTTCGTTCGTGCTGCTGCTCTGCTCTGCTATTGCTGTCGGTCGCACTGCTACTCCCTCTTGCTCTCGTTCGTGCTGCTGCTCCGCTCTTGCTCTCGCTCGCGCTGCTGCTGCTGCTGCATGACTCCGGCAGCTACAAGAGTTGCTGCCTTAGCACTCGCTCGCGGTTCTGCTGCACGACTTGCTCTCTGCTTGTGCGTTCTCTGCTCGAGCGTCTGCTGATTTAGGTCACTGCTTCTCTGCTACTAGTGCTCGAACGCCCTAAAGATCTATTGCAATGCTCTTCTACTAGTTCAATCAGTTTTGACAGTAAAATTCAGTTTCGACTGTAAAGTTTAGTTTCTTCAGTTAAGTTCAGAGTGCGCGGCTGATGCGTTTTACATCTAGCACTTTTTGGTGATGTGTTTTACATCATCTATTGCAGATGATATTAGAGTCCCACTTCAGATTAACGTTGTCTGTCTTGTCCTGCTTTAGCCTCGCAACCGTACACCTCAGCAGAGCTGCTCCAACGACGGAACCGTCCATCATAGCGGAGCAGTACCCTCGGCGCCGTTTCCAGAGGTCTCAGATCTTCTTCCCCGCCTCCGACAGTCACACCAGCATCACCATCCTCCACGTCCAACCCAATGATGATGAGGTCGACAAGGCTATGCCAAAGAGGTTGTACACTCATTGCATCACTTTGTTACGCTGCATTCATGTCGATCCCTCAGGGATCCATTGCTATGGAACTACTATGGTACTACTATTCATGCATTTGGGTTAGGAGTGGAGCAAAGCAAAACTGGAGGATTTTTTTTCCTTTGGTGTCTCTTTCAAAGAAAAAACGTAGGAATTTTAATATCCAAATGGACGTCCTTTTCAAATTAATATGCATGAAGAACAGGACTAATTTCATTACTAGCATAATAAGATTCTTGCTGGTTACAGATAGCTTGTCAGAGGAGGATTCAAATACAGATGACTAGTCGTATCCCCCCCGAGGTGCATGCTCTAACTTGGCAGGGTTATATTGCTCATATGATGCATATGGTGTCTTGCATTGCCATGCCATCTGCTTAGATTAGTCATGCTTTGTGTGAATGCCTCCTGTTTGCTTTCTATATCAGATATGTGAATTATGCAATGCCATGTTTTTCAGCCAGTTATCATATATGTGAATTATGCACCGCCATGTAGCCAGGCATCATATATGTGAATTATCTCATGCCATCTTTTTTTCATTACGTATTCCATTTGTCGACAATCTGTGTATATTGAACTACTCTTCATGTGTATCAGCCATTTGAGCCGGTTATGGAAAAATCATGAGTGAAAACAAGGTCTTCAGAGCTGGCAATGGTACATGTTGAAGCATATATCTCGATGGTTACAGGGAGCTCCTCAGAGGAGGATTCAGAGATAGATGACCAGTCCTATATCCGACTTGAGGTGCATGCTCTAAGTTGTAATGTTTATATTTCTCATATCATGCATATGGTGTCTTGCATTGCTTAGTTTAGACATCATATGCACAATATTGAATTCCATCTACTTAGTTTAGAGATCATACATGCTAGTGCCAGCTGCTTAGTATATGAATCAATTATGTCAATTATATCATGCCATCCTGTATACTTAGACAACATTTATGTGAATTATTTCATCCCAACCTATTTTAGAAAGACATCATATAGTTTTGTCATGTCATCCTGTTTAGATACTCATCATATATTGAATTATGCCATTATATCCTGTTAAGTTATCCATCATATATCTGAAACTGTGTCATGCTATCCTGTTTAGTTAGGCATCATATATGTGAAATTGTGTCATGCTGTCCTGTTTGGTTAGACAACATATATGTGAGTTACCACATCTATCTATCATACAATGTATGTACATTCAATTTTTTTCTTGTTTATCAGCCATTTGAATTGGAGGGGGTGATGGCAGTATCTAAGGGAGCAAAAACCCGTTCTTCACAAAAGAAAGTGCTACCCATCGATGCAGATAGAACCATGGTTCTACTGGCCCACAAACTAGCCCCACCACACATAATCGAGACTCTTCCAGATTGCACACTTACACCGTTGGGCAGAGAACCAGCTACAACCCATATAACCCCAACCCCAGCGGATAGTAACCCACTTCTAGTTGACAAAGCACCATGTCCACCACAGAGTACCCCCACACGAGTAGTTTGTAAAGCAACTGCAGTGCCCAAAGCACGACGACCACCACAGCGAACCCAAACTCCACGTTTAAAGCAGAAGAGTAACTGTTCTCAGGTTAGATTCCGTAGCTATGGTCCATACTCCTTTGCTGTTGCATCACTGTATTTACTCATACCAACTACTTTCGAATTTGAAGGATCCAATTGAAACTCCAGTGGCGCAATAGGTATGTTTTAAACCCACTTGTTTAACTGGACTGCTATTCTAACTTCTTGCTCTATGTTGATTTCAGTTTCAGTTGTATAAACAGTTATGTTCTCATGTGATGCACATTACAAGTGTTGCCAATGCTATGTGGTTTCTCACACTTATATTCTGTCCATGCTGCCGTGTCTTAAAAATATATGAGTTGAACTGCGTCTCTATCTTGATTTGGCAACATAAACTATAATGATATGGATAATACAGTGACCATAGTACATAGATATATGTTTGTTTCATGTTGTTATCCTGTCCACCTTACTACTGAACCGGTTTACCAAAATGAGTTTCGTATACTACATGCTAAACCTGTGATGTGTCTGCTTGTTTCTCTTGTAGTATGCGAACAGAATATTGGAGAAGAGCACCCCACTATGCAATGGTAGAGAAAGTAATGTAGATAAGGTTCAAGATAGTGGGACAACCCTGTTGGTCGCCAAGAAAGGTGATAAAAACGATCTTGTAGACAGTGAGAAAACCCCACAGTCCCGCGTTGATGTAGTGTTTGAGTTACTGGCCAGTGCCGCTGGCACAGGCTCTTTGAAATCGCTGCCTGAATCACTTCAGCTTCTTCAGTCTCAGCTACAAGCTGAAAGGCATCAGTCAGCTGTGCTGCGGCAAGAAGCCGAAGGACTGAGGAAGTCCCTGCAGAATTCAGATGCATACTTTCTTGTGCAATAGCAAGTGCTGGAGGATTTAAGCGCCAAACAAGAGAAAGTTAATAAGCTTGCTAAGCATCTTGCCAGCATTATGGGTACCCAGGATATTGTTTCTTGAGCTCTTCTAAAGTGGTTTCAGTTCTGTACTTGTTTTGCTGCGGCGTTTATTCGCACTGGTCGCCAACTTTGACAACCAGTGTATATGATATGCTACTTTGTTCCCTATATTTGCACTGGTGGCGAACTTTGATGCCCAGTGGATGTAATATGTGTAATAGCCGTGATATCCTAGCGTAAGTTGCTTGCTTATTTATTTCCTTGTTGTCTTGTTTATTTGTTTGCTTGTAGTCAGTGCAGTTCTTTTTCCGTGGTTTGCTAGTGGCCGCAATAACCTATTTTTTAAAACTAGGCCACAATAACCATGGGCTACATATTTACTGTAGTTACCATGGGCCTCCTACGGGCCGTAGAAACAATGGGCCTTCTAAGGGCCATAGAAATAATGGGCCTTATATGGGCCGTAGGATCAATGGGCCTTCTATGGGCCGTATGATCGATCGGCCAAACATGGGCCAACAACGGACCGCATTATGGGCCTTGAACGGGCTAGAGTTGGAAACGTCCGTTCATGGGCCGACCATAATGGGCCGTCGTTAATCGGCCGTATTTGATGACGCTATGAAAATGGCCCAACAGATTTAAGGGCCACAAACGGGCCGATTGTAACCACGGGCTGAATTGGCCCACAAGCAGAAAAGGCCAGTAATGGGCCGTAAGTAACCGAATGCTGGAAATGAGCCCAAGAATAAATGGGCCCTGAGAAGGCCGAAAGATAACACGGGTTGGAAACAGCCCAATGGAATAATGGGTCGTTAATGGGCATAAAGCAATACACTGTTCATTACGGGCCAGTTTCACCACGGGTCGTTAATGTGCCAAGAGTTACAAAGTGCCTCATATCGGCCGAAAGACGTCATGGGCCAGACATGGGCCAAAAGTTACAACGGGCTGGAATCATATTGGACGGCCCGGATAACGCTACCGGGCCTAGTTCCGATAGGCCGCAACGGGCCCTGGGTTACTGGGCCAAAAATGTGAAGGAAATATGCCCTAGAGGCAATAATAAAGTATTATATATTTCCTTATATCATGATAAATGTTTATTATTCATGCTAGAATTGTATTAACCGGAAACATAATACATGTGTGAATACATAGACAAACAGAGTGTCACTAGTATGCCTCTGCTTGACTAGCTCGTTAATCAAAGATGGTTATGTTTCCTAGCCATAGACATGAGTTGTCATTTGATTAACGGGATGACCTCATTAGGAGAATGACGTGATTGACATGACCCATTACGTTAGCTTAGCACCCGATCATTTAGTATGTTGCTATTGCTTTCTTCATGACTTATACATGTTCCTATGACTATGAGATTATGCAACTCCCGTTTACCGGAGGAACACTTTGTGTGCTACCAAACGTCACAACGTAACTGGGTGATTATAAAGGTGCTCTACAGGTGTCTCCAAACGTACTTGTTGGGTTGGCGTATTTCGAGATTAGGATTTGTCACTCCGATTGTCGGAGAGGTATCTCTGGGCCCACTCGGTAATGCACATCACTATAAGCTTTGCAAGCATTGTGACTAATGAGTTAGTTGCGGGATGATGTATTACGGAACGAGTAAAGAGACTTGCCGGTAACGAGATTGAACTAGGTATCGAGATACCGACGATCGAATCTCGGGCAAGTAACATACCGATGACAAAGGGAACAACGTATGTTGTTATGCGGTCTGATCGATAAAGATCTTCGTAGAATATGTGGGAGCCAATATGGGCATCCAGGTCCCGCTATTGGTTATTGACCGGAGAGGTCTCTCGGTCATGTCTACATAGTTCTCGAACCCGAAGGGTCCGCACGCTTAAAGTTACGATGACAGTTTTATTATGAGTTTATATGTTTTGATGTACCGAAGGTTGTTCGGAGTCCCGGATGTCATCACGGACATGACGAGGAGTCTCGAAATGGTCGAGACGTAAAGATTGATATATTGGACGACTATATTCGGACACCGGAACTGTTCCGGAGAAGTTTCGGATTAAACCGGAGTGCCGGAGGGTTACCGGAACCCCCCGGGGAAGTATTGGGCCTTAGTGGGCCTTGAGGGGAGAGAGAGGGCAGCAGCCAGGAGGTGGTGCACCCCCTCCCAGGAGGAGTCCTAGTTGGACTAGGAGAGGGGGCGCAGCCCCCTTTCCCTCTCCCTCTCCCTCTCTTTCCTTCCCCCCTTCTTTTCCTAGTAGGACTAGGAAAGGGGAGTCCTACTCCTACTAGGAGGAGGACTCCCCCCCCTCTCCTTGGCGCGCCCATAGGCAGCCGGCCTCCCCCTTGCTCCTTTATATACGGGGGCAGGGGGGCACCTCTATACACACTTGATATACGATATTTTAGCCGTGTGCGGTGCCCCCCTCCACCAGATTACACCTCGATAATACCGTCGCGGAGCTTAGGCGAAGCCCTGCATCGATGGAACATCATCATCGTCACCACGCCGTCGTGCTGACGAAACTCTCCCTCAACACTCGGCTGGATCGGAGTTCGAGGGACGTCATCGAGCTGAACGTGTGTAGAACTTCGGAGGTGCCGTGCGTTCAGTACTTGATCGGTCGGATCGTGAAGACGTACGACTACATCAACCGCGTTGTGATAACGCTTCCGCTGTCGGTCTACGAGGGTACGTGGACAACACTCTCCCATCCCGTTGCTATGCATCACCATGATCTTGCGTGTGCGTAGGAATTTTTTTGAAATTACTACGTTCCCCAACAGTGGCATCCGAGCCAGGTTTTATGCGTTTATGCTATGCACGAGTAGAACACAAGTGAGTTGTGGGCGATATAAGTCATACTGCTTACCAGCATGTCATACTTTGGTTCAGCGGTATTGTGAGATGAAGCGGCCCGGACCGACATTACGCGTACGCTTACGCGAGACTGGTTTCACCGTTCGGAGCACTCGTTGCTTAAAGGTGACTGGCGGGTGTCTGTCTCTCTCACTTTAGTTGAACCGAGTGTGGCTACGCCCGGTCCTTGCGAAGGTTAAAACAACACCAACTTGACAAACTATCGTTGTGGTTTTGATGCGTAGATAAGAACGGTTCTTGCTAAGCCCGTAGCAGCCACGTAAAATATGCAACAACAAAGTAGAGGTCGTCTAACTTGTTTTTGCAGGGCATGTTGTGATGTGATATGGTCAAGACATGATGTGATATAATGTGTTGTATGAGATGATCATGTTTTGTAACCGAGTTATCGGCAACTGGCAGGAGCCATATGGTTGTCGCTTTATTGTATGAGATGCAATCGCCATGTAATAGTTTTACTTTATCACTAAGCGGTAGCGATAGTCGTAAAAGCAATAAGTTGGCGAGACGACAACGATACTACGATGGAGATCAAGGTGTCGAGCCGGTGACGATGGTGATCATGATGGTGCTTCGGAGATGGAGATCACAAGCACGGTGCTTCGGAGATGGAGATCACAAGCACAAGATGATGATGGCCATATCATATCACTTATATTGATCGCATGTGATGTTAATCCTTTATGCATCTTATCTTGCTTTGATTGATGGTAGCATTTTAAGATGATCTCTCACTAAAATTTCAAGATAAAAGTGTTCTCCCTGAGTATGCACCGTTGCAAAAGTTCTTCGTGCTGAGACACCACGTGTTAATCGGGTGTGATAGGCTCTACGTTCAAATACAACGGGTGCAAAACAGTTGCACACGCGGAATACTCAGGTTAAACTTGACGAGCCTAGCATATGTACAGATATGGCCTCGGAACACAGAGACCGAAAGGTCGAGCGTGAATCATATAGTAGATATGATCAACATAGTGATGTTCACCATTGAAACTACTCCATTTCACGTGTTAATCGGACATGGTTTAGTTGCTTTGGATCACGTAATCACTTAGATGATTAGAGAGATGTCTATCTAAGTGGGAGTTCTTAAGTAATATGATTAATTGAACTTAAATTTATCATGAACTTAGTACCTGATAGTATCTTGCTTGTCTATGTTAATTGTAGATATATGGCCCGTGCTGTTGTGCCGTTGAATTTTAATGCGTTCCTTGAGAAAGCTAAGTTGAAAGATGATGGTAGCAATTACACGGACTGGGTCCGTAACTTGAGGATTATCCTCATTGCTGCACAGAAGAATTACGTCCTGGAAGCACCGCTAGGTGCCAGGCCTCCTGCAAGAGCTACGCCAGAAGTTATGAACGTCTGGCAAAGCAAAGCTGATGACTACTCAATAGTTCAGTGTGCCATGCTTTACGGCTTAGAACCGGGACTTCAACGACGTTTTGAACGTCATGGGGCATATGAGATGTTCCAGGAGTTGAAGTTAATATTTCAAGCAAATGCTCGGATTGAGAGATATGAAGTCTCCAATAAGTTCTATAGCTGCAAGATGGAAGAGAATAGTTCTGTCAGTGAGCATATACTCAGAATGTCTGGGTATAATAATCACTTAATTCAACTGGGAGTTCAACTTCCGGATGATTGCGTCATTGACAGAATTCTTCAATCACTGCCACCAAGCTACAAGAGCTTCGTGATGAACTATAACATGCAAGGGATGGATAAGACGATTCCCGAGCTCTTCGCAATGCTAAAGGCAGCGGAGGTAGAAATCAAAAAGGAGCATCAAGTGTTGATGGTCAGTAAAACCACTAGTTTCAAGAAAAAGGGCAAAGGGAAGAAGAAAGGGAACTTCAAGAAGAATAGCAAGCAAGTTGCTGTTCAGGAGAAGAAATCCAAGTCTGGACCTAAGCTTGAAACTGAGTGCTTCTACTGTAAGCAGACTGGCCACTGGAAGCGGAACTGCCCCAAGTATTTGGCGGATAAGAAGGATGGCAAGGTTAACAAAGGTATATGTGATATACATGTTATTGATGTGTACCTTACTAATACTCGCAGTAGCACCTGGGTATTTGATACTGGTTCTGTTGCTAATATTTGCAACTCGAATCAAGGGCTACGAATTAAGCGAAGTTTGGCTAAGGACGAGGTGACGATGCGCGTGGGAAATGGTTCCAAAGTCGATGTGATCGCCGTCGGCACGCTACCTCTACATCTACCTTCGGGATTAGTTTTAGACCTAAATAATTGTTATTTGGTGCCAGCGTTGAGCATGAACATTATATCTAGATCTTGTTTAATGCGAGACGGTTATTCATTTAAATCAGAGAATAATGGTTGTTCTATTTATATGAATAATATCTTTTATGGTCATGCACCCTTGAAGAGTGGTCTATTTTTAATGAATCTCGATAGTAGTGATACACATATTCATAATGTTGAAGCCAAAAGATGAAGAGTTAATAATGACAGTGCAACTTATTTGTGGCACTGCCGTTTGGGTCATATCGGTGTAAAGCGCATGAAGAAACTCCATACTGATGGAATTTTGGAATCACTTGATTTTGAATCACTTGGTACTTGCGAACCGTGCCTTATGGGCAAGATGACCAAAACACCATTCTCCGGAACTATCGAGAGAGCAACAGATTTGTTGGAAATCATACATACAGATGTATGTGGCCCGATGAATATTGAAGCTCGTGGCGGATATCGTTATTTTCTCACCTTCACAGATGATTTGAGCAGATATGGGTATATCTACTTAATGAAACATAAGTCTGAAACATTTGAAAAGTTCAAAGAATTTCAGAGTGAAGTTGGAAATCGTCGTAACAAGAAAATAAAATTCCTACGATCTGATCGTGGTGGGGAATATTTGAGTTACGAGTTTGGTCTACATTTGAAACAATGCGGAATAGTTTCGCAACTCACGCCACCCGGAACACCACAGCGTAATGGTGTGTCTGAACGTCGTAATCGTACTTTATTAGATATGGTGCGAACTATGATGTCTCTTACTGATTTACTGCTATCGTTTTGGGGTTATGCTTTAGAGACGGCTGCATTCACTCTAAATAGGACACCATCGAAATCCGTTGAGACGACGCCTTTTGAACTATGGTTTGGCAAGAAACCGAAGTTGTCGTATCTTAAAGTTTGGGGTTGCGATGCTTATGTGAAGAAACTTCAACCTGATAAGCTCGAGCCTAAATCAGAGAAATGTGTCTTCATAGGATACCCAAAGGAGACCGTTGGGTACACCTTCTATCACAGATCCGAAGGCAAGATATTTGTTGCTAGAAATGGATCCTTTCTAGAGAAGGAGTTTCTCTCGAAAGATGTGAGTGGGAGGAAAGTAGAACTTGATGAGGTAACTGTACCTGCTCCCTTATTGGAAAGTAGATCATCGCAGAGATCAGTTTCTGCGACACCTACACCAAGTAGTGAGGAAGTTAATGATAATGATCATGAAACTTCAGATCAAGTTATTACTGAACTTCGTAGGTCAACTAGATCAAGATCCGCACCAGAGTGGTACGGTAATCCTGTTCTGGAGGTCATGTTACTAGACCATGGCGAACCTACGAACTATGAAGAAGCGATGGTGAGCCCAGATTCCGCAAAATGGCTTGAAGCCATGAAATCCGAGATGGGATCCATGTATGAGAACAAAGTATGGACTTTGGTTGACTTGCCCGATGGTCGGCAAGCCATTGAAAATAAATGGATCTTCAAGAAGAAGACTGACGCTGATGGTAATGTTACTGTCTATAAAGCTCGACTTGTTGCGAAAGGTTTTCGACAAGTTCAAGGAATTGACTACGGTAAGACCTTCTCACCCGTAGCGATGCTTAAGTCTGTCCGAATCATGTTAGCAATTGCCGCATTTTATGATTATGAAATTTGGCAAATGGATGTCAAAACTGCGTTCCTGAATGGATTTCTGGAAGAAGAGTTGTATATGATGCAACCGGAAGGTTTTGTCGATCCAAAGGGAGCTAACAAAGTGTGCAAGCTCCAGCGATCCATTTATGGACTGGTGCAAGCCTCTCGGAGTTGGAATAAACGCTTTGATAGTGTGATCAAAGCATTTGGTTTTATACAGACTTTTGGAGAAGCCTGTATTTACAAGAAAGTGAGTGGGAGCTCGATAGCATTTCTGATATTATATGTGGATGACATATTACTGATTGGAAATGATATAGAATTTCTGGATAGCATAAAGGGATACTTGAATAAGAGTTTTTCAATGAAAGACCTTGGTGAAGCTGCATATATATTAGGCATTAAGATCTATAGAGATAGATCAAGACGCTTAATTGGACTTTCACAAAGCACATACCTTGACAAAGTTTTGAAGAAGTTCAAAATGGATCAAGCAAAGAAAGGGTTCTTGCCTGTACTACAAGGTGTGAGATTGAGTAAGACTCAATGCCCGACCACTGCAGAAGATAGAGAGAAAATGAAAGATGTTCCCTATGCTTCAGCCATAGGCTCTATCATGTATGCAATGCTGTGTACCAGACCTGATGTGTCCCTAGCTATAAGTTTAGCAGGGAGGTACCAAAGTAATCCAGGAGTGGATCACTGGACAGCGGTCAAGAACATCCTGAAATACCTGAAAAGGACTAAGGATATGTTTCTCGTATATGGAGGTGACAAAGAGCTCATCGTAAGGGGTTACGTTGATGCAAGCTTTGACACTGATCCGGACGATTCGAAATCGCAAACCGGATACGTATTTACATTGAACGGTGGAGCTGTCAGTTGGTGCAGTTCCAAGCAAAGTGTCGTGGCGGGATCTACGTGTGAAGCGGAATACATAGCTGCTTCGGAAGCAGCGAATGAACGAGTCTGGATGAAGGAGTTCATATCCGATCTAGGTGTCATACCTAGTACATCGGGACCAATGAAAATCTTTTGTGATAATACTGGTGCAATTGCCTTAGCAAAGGAATCCAGATTTCACAAGAGAACCAAGCACATCAGAAGACGCTTCAATTCCATCCGGGATTTAGTCCAGGTGGGAGACATAGAAATTTGCAAGATACATACGGATCTGAATTTAGCAGATCCGTTGACTAAGCCTCTTCCACGAGCAAAACATGATCAGCACCAAGACTCCATGGGTGTAAGAATCATTACTATGTAATCTAGATTATTGACTCTAGTGCAAGTGGGAGACTGAAGGAAATATGCCCTAGAGGCAATAATAAAGTATTATATATTTCCTTATATCATGATAAATGTTTATTATTCATGCTAGAATTGTATTAACCGGAAACATAATACATGTGTGAATACATAGACAAACAGAGTGTCACTAGTATGCCTCTGCTTGACTAGCTCGTTAATCAAAGATGGTTATGTTTCCTAGCCATAGGCATGAGTTGTCATTTGATTAACGGGATCACCTCATTAGGAGAATGACGTGATTGACATGACCCATTACGTTAGCTTAGCACCCGATCGTTTAGTATGTTGCTATTGCTTTCTTCATGACTTATACATGTTCCTATGACCATGAGATTATGCAACTCCCTTTTACCGGAGGAACACTTTGTGTGCTACCAAACGTCACAACGTAACTGGGTGATTATAAAGGTGCTCTACAGGTGTCTCCAAAGGTACTTGTTGGGTTGGCGTATTTCGAGATTAGGATTTGTCACTCCGATTGTCGGAGAGGTATCTCTGGGCCCACTCGGTAATGCACATCACTATAAGCCTTGCAAGCATTGTGACTAATGAGTTAGTTGCGGGATGATGTATTACGGAACGAGTAAAGAGACTTGCCGGTAACGAGATTGAACTATGTATCGAGATACCGACGATCAAATCTCGGGCAAGTAACATACCGATGACAAAGGGAACAACGTATGTTGTTATGCGGTGTGATCGATAAAGATCTTCGTAGAATATGTGGGAGCCAATATGGGCATCCAGGTCCCGCTATTGGTTATTGACCGGAGAGGTCTCTCGGTCATGTCTACATAGTTCTCGAACCCAAAGGGTTCGCACGCTTAAAGTTACGATGACAGTTTTATTATGAGTTTATATGTTTTGATGTACCGAAGGTTGTTCGGAGTCCCGGATGTGATCACGGACATGACGAGGAGTCTCGAAATGGTCGAGACGTAAAGATTGATATATTGGACGACTATATTCGGACACCGGAAGTGTTCCGGAGAAGTTTCGGATTAAACCGGAGTGCCGGAGGGTTACCGGAACCCCCCGGGGAAGTATTGGGCCTTAGTGGGCCTTGAGGGGAGAGAGAGGGCAGCAGCCAGGAGGTGGTGCGCCCCCTCCCAGGAGGAGTCCTAGTTGGACTAGGAGAGGGGGGCGCAACCCCCTTTCCCTCTCCCTCTCCCTCTCTTTCCTTCCCCCCTTCTTTTCCTAGTAGGACTAGGAAAGGGGAATCCTACTCCTACTAGGAGGAGGACTCCCCCCCTCTCCTTGGCGCGCCCATAGGCAGCCGGCCTCCCCCTTGCTCCTTTATATACGGGGGCAGGGGGGCACCTCTATACACACTTGATATACGATATTTTAGCCGTGTGCGGTGCCCCCCTCCACCAGATTACACCTCGATAATACCGTCGCGGAGCTTAGGCGAAGCCCTGCATCGATGGAACATCATCATCGTCAACACGCCGTCGTGCTGACGAAACTCTCCCTCAACACTCGGCTGGATCGGAGTTCGAGGGACGTCATCGAGCTGAACGTGTGTAGAACTTCGGAGGTGCCATGCGTTCGGTACTTGATCGGTCGGATCGTGAAGACGTACGACTACATCAACCGCGTTGTGATAACGCTTCCGCTGTCGGTCTACGAGGGTACGTGGACAACACTCTCCCATCCCGTTGCTATGCATCACCATGATCTTGCGTGTGCGTAGGAATTTTTTTGAAATTACTATGTTCCCCAACAAAATGGGCTATATACGAACAGGTCGTTAACAGGCTTTCCGTGGGCCGGCCCTCTATCTTTTGGCCAAGTCAAATGGGCTGGCCTTTTCACCGGAATGGGCCTCTGTTGGGCCGTGCCATGTGTTGAAGTATCATTGGCGCATTCTGTCCAATGAGTGGATGACATCTGTCCCAACAGTGAGCCGACACGTGTTTCCTCCAGCCAATGATAATTTCACACATGGAAAATCCCCATTGGTCCGGGCTGTTAAAGGGTTATCGGATCCAAAACCGGACCCGATAGCTTAACGGCGACCCATTACGGTGGATGCCATGTGTCGGTCACCCTTGACGAAAGCGCTTCTATGACGCGTGATTTATCGTCAGGGAAGTGGACACTTCCGTGATGATAATTTTGGTAATGTCATGGAACACTTCTACGACAGCACATGTATGACTATCTTGATTCTGTCATAAAATCATCATGGATGTACATGCATGACAGAAAACGTGACCTACTGTGACAAACACGTATCATCACGGAAGTGTATTTTTTTGTAGTGTAGGTGGGGCACTGTTGCCATGCCTCGGCTGACCAGAGGCATGGGCGGGGCACTATTGCCTTGCTCATCCTTAAAGGAAGACTCGTCCCATTGTACGGCCGGGATGGGACGGGAGCTGACCCGTGGCCAGGTTGAGGAACACGCCAAAGGGGGAGCTGGCTTGTTGGGGAAGTCTTGGTGTGCCGGGTTCGGCCGCCTTGTGCCGGCCGTTGGGGGCGGGTCAAAGAGTTTGGCCGGGTCGAGGGGCTTGGCCGGGTTGAGCAACCCGGCCAAGCGTGAGCTGGAATGAAAGGCGTTGCTGGCCCTGTTGTTTTTGAAAAGGATCCGGGTTTCGTTGCCTGCCCGGGGTTCATCCCCCTGACAATGACTGAGAACATAGTTTGTTGATTTTCAGTAGAGTTTATGCTTTATACTTTGATGTTGTGATGAATTGTTACTTGTTCATGAGAGGTTTATGATAAAAGTTTTGTGATAAAAGTTCTATAATAAAGTTTGTTGTTGTTATAATAATATACATGATGCTTCTATGTCCGTATTTTGTTTTTATCGACACCTCTCTCTCTCTCTCTAAGCATGTGGACATGTTTTTCGGTATTGGTTTTTCGCTTGAGGACAAGCGAGGTTTAAGCTTGGTGGAGTTGATACGTCTGTTTTGCATCATGATTACCTACTATTATTTTTAATGTTTTTATGCTTAATAATGCTTTTTGGAGTAATTCTAATGCCTTTTCTCTCATAATATGCAAGGTTCACACAAAGAGGGAGAATACGGGTAGCTGGAATTTTGGACCTGAAAAAGGCACGTCAGGCCACCTATTCTGCACAACTCCTAATGAGCTGTAACTTCACGCCGAATTTTTATGGAATATTTAAGAATTATTGAAGCAAATAACTACTAGAGGGGGCCTGTGCCCACCTGGGCGCGCTAGGGAGTCCAGGCGCGCCTTGGGGGGTTGTGCCCTCCTCGGCCTACGTCCAGTGCCCCTCTTCTAGTACATAAGTCATTTTGACCTAGAAAAATGAGGAGAGGACTTTCGGGACGAAGCGCCGCCGTCTCAAGGCGGAACTTGGGCAGGAGCAATTTTGCCCTCCGGCGGAGCGATTCCACCGGGGGAACTTCCCTCTCGGAGGGGGAAATCATCGTCATCATCATGTCCAACAACTCTCCCATCTTGGGGAGGGCAATCTCCATCAACATCTTCAACAGCACCATCTCCTCTCTAACCCTAGTTCATCTCTTGTGTTCAATCTTTGTACCGGAACATTAGATTGGTGCTAGTGGGTGACTAGTAGTGTTGATTACATCTTGTAGTTGATTACTATATGGTTTATTTGTTGGAAGATTATATCTTCAGATCCATTATGCTATTTAATACCCCTCTGATCTTGAGCATCGTTATCATTTGTGAGTAGTTACTTTTCTTCTTGAGGTCACGGGAGAAATCTTGTTGCAAGTAATCATGTGTACTTGATATGTGTTCGATATTTTGATGGTATGTATGTTGTGATTCCCTTAGTGGTGTCATGTGAACGTTGACTACATGGCATTTCACCTTATTAGGGCCTAAAGGAATGCATTGTGGACTAGTTATTTGATGATGGGTTGCGAGAGTGACAGAAGCTTAAACCCTAGTTTATGCGCTACTTAGTAAGGGACTGATTTGGATCCAAAAGTTTAATGCCATGGTTAGATTTTATCTTAATACTTTTCTCGTAGTTGCGGATGCTTGCAAAGGGGTTAATAATAAGTAGGAGGTTTGTTCAAGTAGGAACAGCACCTAAGCATCGGTCCACCCACATATCAAATTATCAAAGTAGTGAACACGAATCAAACCAACCTGATGAAAGTGACTAGATGAAATTCCCGTGCACCCTCAAGAATGCTTTGCTTATCATAAGAGACCGTTTTGGCCTGTCCTTTGTCATAAAAGGATTGGGTTACCTTTCTGCATATTATTTGTTGTTACCGTTACTTGCTCATTACAAATTATCTTGCTATCAAACTACTCGTTACTTATAATTTCAGTGCTTGCAGAGAATACCTTGTTGAAAATTGCTTGTCATTTTCTTCAGCTCCTCGTTGGGTTTGACACTCTTACTTATCGAAAGTACTACGATTGATCCCATATACTTGTGGGTCCTCAGTTGGCGTGTACCTTCCTTACGAGGTTGGGTGCCCTTCCTTCACACATGAGCTGTAGCAAGTCCGTTGGCCGTCCGTTCGCGTGTTCAAGACCGAAGTACCAGAAAAGTATGACGGCAAGCTAAACCCGGCAGAGTTTTTAGGCATTTACACAATTGCTGTGCAGGCTGTTGGAGGAAGGGATGAAAAGATTCTAGGTAACTATTTCCCATTGTTCCTCAAGCCCAATATGAGTGCATGGCTGATGAATTTGTCGTACAACTCTATTTCCTTGTGGTCAAATCTATGCAACAAATTCGTTAGTGCCTTTACAGGAGGACAGAAAGGCCCCTGGTTGCCCAGCGACTTGCAAGTGATCCCACAAAAGGAAGGAGAAGATCTGCGTAGGTACATTGAGAGGTTCATTCATGTACACCTTGGCATCCTAGATGTGCACCCGACAGCTGTGATTGCAACGTTCCACATGAACATGCGCAGCCGCACGATGCTGTAGAAGATGCACATACGATTGTCGAAGACCATAAACGAGCTTTACATGTTGGTGGGCAAGTGTGCACGGGCTGAAGAGGGGAGAAGGCTTCCTGGGAAGATGTTGGCATTGAAGTTGACTATGATGACGATGATGTGGCCGCCCCGAAGAAGAAAGGTCGAAGGCGCAACAGAAAGCACAAAGGCAAATCAGTTATGGTTGTAGAGGGATCTGGCAATTTTAGCCCTGCCAAGAAAACCAAGATGGAAAGCACCAACAAGGAAGTAGCTGCATGCGCTGATTGCCAGGTTGCTGCGGCAGGAGAGAAGGCTGGCAAATCTGACGGGCCATACTACAAGATTCACCATACTAAAGGTCATGACCTCCAGGAGTGTCGTCAAGTCAAACACCTAGTTGAGAAACAGAAAGCTGAATACAGGAAGCGGGATAAAGAGAAGGGCCAAGATGGTACGGGTGGATCTGACAAGAAGGGTTGCGGCTGCCGAGGTGGACGTCACAGCAATGCTAACCAGAAGAAAGAAAATCCCGCCAGGGGCAGACATAAAAAAGAAGAGGATGAAGAGAGTGAAGATGAGGATGATGACGAGTCTAGTGAACTGGAATTCTAGAAGGCAACAGAGGCCATGTGCATTGACAGGGGTGCATATTTGCACTCCTCTCACCGCTAGCTCAAGCTATGGGCACGTGAGGTCAATGCAGCGGAGCCGGCAACGAATGCCCGAAAGCCCGTCAAGTGGTCCCACACGCCTATAATTTTCAATGTCGAGGACCACCCTGATCACACAACTGCGGTTGGGTGTTTGCCGTTGTTGGTCTCACCAACAATACGCAACCTCAAAGTCACGAAAACACTAGTTGATGGTGGGGCTGGCTTCAACTTGATCTCTCCTAAGGTGATCGAGATGCTGCAGATTCCTGAGGAAGAGCTCAAGAAGACCGGGATGTTCCAAGGAATCAACCCGAGAAGGAGCCAACCTAAGGGAAAGATCACGTTGCCGGTGATGTTTGGCGGGGAGCTGAATTACAGGACAGAGAAAATTGTGTTCAATGTTGTTAAGATCCCCTTGCCATTCAATGGAATTCTTGGTCGCCCAGCCTTGGCCAAGTTCATGGCACCATCACACTATGCCTACAACATGCAGAAGATTCCAGGGCCCATGGGTGTCATCTCCATCAACTCCGACAAGAAAGATGCAGTCACATGTGTAGACAAGCTCTATAGAGATGTTGTGGCAGCGGAGTCCATCAAGACCATAGCTCCCGTCAAGGAAAAGAAAAGCCAGAAACCCGACAAGACATCTGGCGAGACTTCTGGGAAGCGCGCCTCCTTAGAGTGTTGCGCACACATTGAGGACTTACTAGAAAGCTCTGCCGGCAAGAGATCCAAGTCCACTCCACCTGCGACGAACAAGGTGCCGTCAAGGGAGGACGGCACTAGCGATAATTTTACCATTGGTGCCACCCTAGACAGCAAATAGGAAAGTGTGCTTGTTGCTTTCCTGTGGGCGAATGTTGATGTGTTTGCATGGCAACCATCCGACATCCCCGGTGTTCCCAGGGAGGAAATTGAGCACCACCTTGTTGTCTGTCCTCATGCTCGACCCGTCAAGAAGAAGGTCAGAAAGCAAGCATTGGAATGGCAACAATTCATAGCTGAAGAGACCAAGAAAGTTGAGGCAGCAGGCTTGGTTAGAGGAGTGTTACATCCAACTTGGTTGGCAAATCCAGTTGTCGTGCGCAAGATGAATGGGAAGTGGAGACTTTGTATTGATTACACTGATCTCAAAAAAGCATGTCCCAAGGATCCTTTCCCCTTGCCGCGCATTGATCAGATTGTGGACTCCACTGCCACCTGTGATTTTCTCTCGTTTCTTGATGCATACTCCGGGTATCACCAGATATTCATGTCAAAGGAATATGGGAGAAAACCGAATTCATTACTCCATGTGGAATGTATTGCTTTGTACATATGCCTTTCGGGCTAAAGAGTGTTGGTTCAATGTTTGCAAGAGCAGTTCAAATTGGTTTGAACAACAGTTACACAGAAATGTGGAAGCCTATATGGATGATATAGTGGTCAAAACCAAGGACAAGTCAACCCTCATTGAAGATTTGGAAGAGACATTTGCGTACTTGCGCAAAATCAACATGAAGCTCAACCCTGAGAAGTGTGTGTTTGGAGTTCCATCCGGCAAACATCTCGGTTTCTTTGTGTCCTTGCGTGGAATCGAAGCGAGCCCCGACAAGATCAAAGCTATTGAGAAGATTCGAGCACCCAAGACCGTCAAGGATGTGTGGCGCCTTGCCGGTTGTGTCGCAGCTTTGAGTATGTTCATTTCAAGGTCTGCCGAGCGCGCCTTGCCGTTTTTCAAGATATTCAAAAAGGCAGGTCCAACAAAATGGACTCTGGAAGCGGAGGCCGCGGTGCAAGATCTGAAAAGGTACCTGTCCTCTATGCCAACCTTAGTCGCGCCTAAGCCACAGGAACTGTTGTTGCTATATTTAATGGCAATGAACCAAGTGGTCAGTGTCGTGCAAGTTGCACAGAGAGAGGCTGGTGGTGAGGAAACAACGGCGGCAAAGCCATCCCATGATGAAGCAGATTGCTCCCCAGCAGGTCCAGACGCCGGTCAGGCAAAACAGTGCAAGAGAAAGTAGTTGATCAGCATATTACGCCAAAGAAGAAGGTGTTGCAGCGGCCAGTGTACTTTGTTAGCTCTCTCCTGCAGGGGGCTAGGTCAAGGTATTCGGGTGTGTAAAAGTTGCTCTTTGGCCTACATGGCCTCAAGGAAGCTGTGCCACCACTTCCAAGTGCATGAGATCACGGTGGTCACTCGCTTCCTGTTGCAGCACATTCTAAGGAATCCAGAGGCAACTGGCGGGATAGTAGAGTGAGCATTGGAACTATGGAGTTTTACACTCATGTTCGAGAGTACATCAACTATTCAGAGCAGAGCACTGGCATAGTTCTGTGGGGACCCCGACTCATAAGTCGTGATCACCGAATGCACGTGTACAGTGATCCCAGAGATCAATGCTCACTGAACAAACAGAAGCTGAATAACAAGAGTCTTACATCCATACATACCATCTTACATAAATTATGACCATTATGGTCAAGTCTTGAGTATAACTTCGTAGCAAAAATCTTCGTCGATAACTTGGACCCATTCCATCTGCCTTAAGCCTACAGACATTCTGACTGGGAAGCGTCCTAGCTCGCATTTTCGTCGCCGAAGTATTCTTCATCATATCCTGTTCTTTCAAGCCTGGCCAATAAAATAACCAGTGGCAAGCCAATGAGTACTTTGAATGTACTCGCAAGCAACCCAAGAGTGATAACAAAATAATTATGCAAGGCTCTACTGCTAAATTGGCAGTTTTGCGGAAAGCTAGTTTTTCTCATGCAAGTATGATCAACATTTTATCAAGGATATGAATGCGTCCGCAACAAGTATCAGGAGGTTACAGACATCAACATCGGGATAGAGTTGTGAACAACCCATACTCAAGCTCATCGAGACTTCCCCATGAATCACGTCAACAGATTTACCAAACTGTGTTGTTTTCCAGAAACTTATGGACATAGTATAAGCAGCACCACCCAACTGTCCTTGACCACGGACACGGCTATTCGAATAGTTTGACACTTTGCAGAGGTTGCACACTTTACCCACAAGATCCGGGAAGCTTTCGTGTCATCCACGATCCCGCAGTACCTCAAGTACTCGGGGGAAGCACCCGATCACTATCTTTCCCTAGTCATGACCAACATAGAGTCCACTCGATTGGTAACAGCCCCCGTGCCAAACATTTTCACAATTTAATTTGGTGGAGCCACGCTCCCATACTCATCACATCTCACATGCACGGGGGTACCAACGGTGTGTCCAGTGCCCTGTGAAAACAGTCATGGCCGCCTATCCAAGCACGACCCCGTCCCGAGAGTGACCATGTCACTCCCGTCACGAGTAATGCAGGCATCCATGCTAGCACGAACTAGGTAATCAATAATGCCCCGTCCCATAAGGGGGTAGTGTGGTTGTACATGTTTGGTTGGGACAGTAGACAATCTTAAATCTAATCCGTCTCTGTAAACAACACTTTCATCAAGCCTCGGTACACTACCTCTCCACCAAGTAGTGACCTAATTCATCATCATCTCCCAGGGGCACTAGTGGCACCCACTGGGGCTGTTTGCAAGTATGTCAAACCACACTTGTTTCTTTCCATGCATAACCCTGACCCACTTTGCGTAGCCATTTACTATAGCATATTTCTCAAACCCATCAACACAACTCTAAACAAGGATAGAGTCATGAACAATGCAAGTATCAACAGGGTATGCAATGGAGGCAAGCCTAGCAAGTTGCCATTCAAGATATACCATGCACTCGATGAAACAATGGAAATGCTTTTGTGATGTAAAAGGGTTCATCATGGTCAAACGGCTGCTTGCTTGGTTCATCAGAGTCTTCATTCCTTCTGGTCCATCTCCAAGTATTCCGTCTACTTTGCCAACTAACGTTGGAAACAAACACAGTCAGGAACACAACAAGGCAAAAATAAAAGTGCTCTAAAAATAGGAGTTGGACTTTTCTAGGATACCTCTGGTAATATGAAAAATGACCAAAGTGGTTTTGTTGGAATTGGATCAGTGGATATTTTGGAACATTTCACTATGATGGAACCTATGGATCTATGGATTTGCAAGAAGTGCACAGAAATATATTTTTGAAAAATGTGCAAAGGCACCCATTTAACAAAAGATGATTTTAGAAGCATCTATGATTTGGTTTCACTAGATTTGGAGTTCAAATGAATATTCTATGGATTTGCAAAGTTGGCAAACATGAAGAAATGGCTCATTATTGTGTGGGGCACAAAAAGTATTAAGAAAAATGTTCATAACCTAAGTTATGAACTTAGATGTATCTGGAAATTTGAATCATGGCATTTGGTTAAAACTTGAGCTCTCTGTGATTTTCTAAAGTCCATCATAGAAATTGTAAAAAGGGGATAAATATGTGTGAAGATAAAGTTCCTGGAAAAATGTGCAAGTTGTACCATGAGATAGATCATGATTTTATGAGCTACTAGAAATTTGAATCATCAAATTTGGAGTTAATTTGAACTATTTATGGATTTTACAAATTGTACAGAAAAGAAAAAGGAAATGGTTTTTACCCAAACAGGTTGGATCTGGGCGGCAACAGCGTTCACTGGGCGAGGCTTAACGGCAGGGCACTACTGGGCCGGCCCAACAGCTCAGCCGTGCGCACTGAGGGGGGGGGTGATGTCGAAGGCGGCTTCTCGGTGGCGCGCCTTCACGCAGGGGATGCGGATCTGGCCAAAGCCGTTTCCACTTAAACGGTCGGGCCCACCGCTGGGTCACGGGGCCCAGCGGCAGGCCGTCTTCAACCTCCCGCGCGCGCTCCGGCCGCGGGGAGGAGCGGCTCCCGCCGACGATTGCCGGGGCTACAGAGCGTCTCCGGCGACGCTCCGCCCACCAGCATGCTCAGGAGGTCGTGCCGTACTCATCCATGTGCTTCACGCACGCTGAGGAGGGCTGTAGCAGCGATGGCTCGGATGGCCATGGTGGAGGCCGTCGGCGAAGTTTGGCACAGCAGGCAGGCACGGGGAGGAGGAAATGGGGTGTGAGGCGAGTCGGCGGTGGTGGTGAGGAGGCACTGGAATGGCTAGGGAGAGAAGAGAGGCTCGGGATAGCCCAAATTTAGCACGGGGCCGGCGGCGGTTCTCCGTCCATGGAGGGCTATGGAGGGCACGAGGAGGGAAGTGGGTCGGTCCAGGGGGTGCACAGAACAGAGAGAGAGCCAAAGGAGTAGAGAGGGAGCTCAAGGGTGGCCTTAAATAGAAGGGGGCGAGGTACACCATGGGGCCGTGCGCCGGCGAGGCCGTAGCCGTTGCTGGAGGCCACGGGAGGGCTTGGCTTCAAGTCGGGGGTTTTCCTGGGCGTGGTCTATGGCCAGGGAAAGAGAGAGGGAGAGAGGAGAGAGCGCGAGGCGGGCCAGGGACGTGGGCGGCGATTGGCGGATGCGGGTGGCGCTCGGGCACGCGCCGCAGGGGGTGAGAGAGAGGGGGAGAGGAGGGGGCCTGCACGGCTCTCGTCTTGCGGACATCGAGGACCTCGACTGGCGCGAGGGGGAGGCTCGAGGTGGTCGGGGGACGCGAAGTCAACGGTCGGGAGCGTGATGACATGCTCCAGAGTGCGTCTTTGGCGAGCGTCCGTGGCTTTTCGCGCGCACGAGTGATACGTCTCCGTCATATCTACTTTTCCAAACACTTTTGCCCTTGTTTTGGACTCTAACTTGCATGATTTGAATGGAACTAACCCGGACTGACGCTGTTTTCAGCAGAATTGCCATGGTGTTATTTATGTGCAGAAACAAAAGTTCTCGGAATGACCTGAAACTCCACGGAACATATTTTTGGAAAATATTAAAAATACTGGAAGAAGAATCCACGTCAGGGGGCCCACACCCTGTCCACAAGGATGGGGGGCGCGCCCCCCTGCCTCGTGGGCCCCCTGACGCTCCACCGACCTCAACTCCAACTCCATATATTCGTGTTAGGGGAGAAAAAAATCAGAGAGAAAGATTCATCGCATTTTACGATACAGAGCCACCGCCAAGCCCTAAAACCTGTCAGGAGGGCTGATCTGGAGTCCGTTCAGGGCTCCGGAGAGGGGAATCCGTCACCATCGTCATCATCAACCATCCTCCATCAGCAATTTCATGATGCTCACTGCCGTGCGTGAGTAATTCCATCGTAGGCTTGCTGGACGGTGATGGTTTGGATGAGATCTATAATGTAATCAAGTTAGTTTTGTTAGGGTTTGATCCCTAGTATCCACTATGTTCTGAGATTGATGTTGCTATGACTTTGCTATGCTTAATGCTTGTCACTAGGGCCCGAGTGCCATGATTTCAGATCTGAACCTATTATGTTTTCATGAATATATGTGAGTTCTTGATCCTATCTTGCAAGTCTATAGTCACCTACTATGTGTTATGATCCGGCAACCCCGAAGTGACAATAATCGGGACCACTCCCGGTGATGACCGTAGTTTGAGGAGTTCATGTATTCACTATGTGTTAATGCTTTGGTCCGGTACTCTATTAAAAGGAGGCCTTAATATCCCTTAGTTTCCATTAGGACCCCGCTGCCACGGGAGGGTAGGACAAAAGATGCCATGCAAGTTCTTTTCTATAAGCACGTATGACTATATTCGGAATACATGCCTACATTACATTGATGAATTGGAGCTAGTTCTGTGTCACCCTATGTTATGACTGTTACGTGATGAACCGCATCCGGCATAATTCTCCATCACCGATCCAATGCCTACGAGCTTTTCACATATTGTTCTTTTCTTATTTACTTTTCCGTTGCTACTGTTACAATCACTACAAAACCCAAAAATATTACTTTTGCTACCGTTACCGTTACTTCCATATTACTTTGCTACTAAATACTTTTCTACAGATATTAAGTTATCCAGGTGTGGTTGAATTGACAACTCAACTGCTAATACTTAAGAATATTCTTTGGCTCCCCTTGTGTCGAATCAATAAATTTGGGTTGAATACTCTACCCTCGAAAACTGTTGCGATCCCCTATACTTGTGGGTTATCAAGACTATTTTCTGGCACTGTTGCCGGGGAGCATAGCTCTATTCTTTGAGTCACTTGGGATTTATATCTGCTGGTCACTGTGAAGAACTTGAAAGACGCGAAAACAACAATTTATCCCTCAACTACGAGGGGAGGTAAGGAACTGCCATCTAGCTCTGCACTTGATTCACCTTCTGTTTTGAGTAAGCTTGCGACACCTAAACCTGCTTCTGCTATTAATTCTGATATGTTGCATGTTATTGATGATGCCACTTCTGCTATGCATGATACTTATGATGAAACTACTTCTATGCTTGATACTGCTGTGCCACTTGGTGAATTTCTTGATGAACAACTTGCTAGGGTTAGAGAGAATGAAATTATTGAAACTGATAATATTGAAGATAGTGATGATGAAGACTCTCCCCCTAATAAATATGAATTACCTGTTGTGCCTGAGGGTTATGTTTTGGATGAAGAATTTGCTAAAGCTATTTTAGCTTGCAATGATAGAAGTGATCTTAAGAAGTTATTAGCTAAATTGAAGCAACAATCTCTTAATGCTAGAATGAAACATGACCCTGCTTTCGCTACTTCACCTATCTGTGTTACTGATAAGGATTATGAATTCTCTGTTGATCCTGATATAATTACTTTGGTTGAATATGATCCTTTTTATGGCTATGAATCTGAAACTGTTGTGGCACATCTTACTAAATTAAATGATATAGCCACCCTGTTCACTAATGATGAGAAATCTCGCTACCTTTATATCCTTAAAATATTTCCGTTCTCATTAAAGGGCGATGTTAAGGTATGGTTTAATTCTCTTGATCCTGGTTGTGTGCGTAGTCCCCAGGATATGATTTATTACTTCTGTGCTAAATATTTCCCTGCTCATAAGAAACAAGCTGCTTTAAGGGATATATACAACTTTGTGCAAATTGAAGAAGAGAGTCTCCCACAAGCTTGGGGGAGGCTTCTCCAATTACTTAATGCTTTGCCTGATCATCCTTTAAGAAAAATGAAATACTTGATATCTTTTATAATGGACTAACCGATGCTTCCAGAGAATACCTGGATAGTTTTGCTGGGTCTGTTTTCAGGGAAAGAACACCGGATGAAGCTGAAGTTCTATTGAATAATATGTTGACAAATGAAAATAATTGGACACTTCCTGAGCCAGCTCCTGAGCCTATTCCTCAGCCTATTCCTAAACCAACTCCGAAGAAAAGAGGTGTTCTATTTCTCAGTCCTGAAGATATGCAAGAGGCAAAGAAATCTATGAAAGAAAAGGGTATAAAAGTTGAAGATGTTAAGAATTTACCTCCTATTGAAGAAATACATGGTCTTAATTTACCGCCTGTTGAAGAAACATATGATCTTAATCCATCACCTATTGAAGAAACTCATGGTCTTGATAACCCGACATAGGTAGTAAAGGTAAATTCTCTCTATAGATTTGATGAAGGTGATATTCCTCGTTATAAGTCTGCTAGACAATGCTTAGATGAGTTTCACAATTTTATTGTTAAACAAGAAAACTTCAATGCTTATGTTAGTAGAGAATTGAAATACAATTCAAATATGCTTGAACACTTGGGTGATTATATGTCTAGAGTTAAAGGTGAACTTAAACTCATTAGTAAACATGCTTCTATGGTTACCACTCAAGTAGAACAAGTACTTAAAGCTCAAAATGATTTGCTCAATGAACTAAATAGTAAGAAAAATGATTATGCTGTTAGAGTGGCTACTAGAACTGGTAAAATGACTCAGGAACCTTTGTATCCTGAAGGCCACCCTAAGAGAATTGAGCAAGATTCTCAGAGAAATAATATTGATGCACCTAGTCCTTCTAAAAAGAAGAAAAAGAAAAATGATAGGACTTTGCATGCTTCTAGTGAACCTACTGCTGAACCACCTGAGAATCCAAATGATATATCTATTTCTGATGCTGAAACACAATCTTGTAATGAACATGAACCTAATGAAAATGTTAATGAAGATGTTCATGATGATGCTCAACCTAGTAATGATAATGATGTAGAAATTGAACCTGCTGTTGATCTTGATAACCCACAATCAAAGAATCAACGTTATGAAAACAGAGACTTTGTTGCTAGGAAACATGGTAAAGAAAGAGAACCATGGGTTCAGAAACCCATGCCTTTCCCTCCCAAACCATCCAAGAAAAAGGATGATGAGGATTTTGAGCACTTTGCTGAAATGATTAGACCTATCTTTTTCCGTATGCGATTAACTGATATGCTCAAAATGAATCCCTATGCTAAGTATATGAAAGAACTTGTTACTAATAAAAGAAAGATACCGGAAGCTGAAATTTCCACCATGCTTGCTAATTATACTTTTAAGGGTGGAATACCTAAGAAACTTGGAGATCCAGGAGTACCCACTATACCATGCTCCATTAAAAGAAACTATGTTAAAACTGCTTTATGTGACCTTGGAACCGGTGTTAGTGTTATGCCTCTCTCTTTATATCGTAGACTTGATTTGAATAAGTTGACACCTACTGAAATATCTTTGCAAATGGCCGATAAATCAACTGCTATACCTGTTGGTATTTGCGAGGATGTGCCTGTTGTGGTTCTTGATATTCTTGATATTCCCGAGGACGATAGTATGTCTATTATTCTTGGAAGACCCTTTTTGAATACTGCAAGGGCTGTTATTGATTGAAACAAAGGCAATGTCACTTTTCATGTTAATGGTAATGAGCATACTGTACACTTTCCGAGGAAACAACCTCAAGTCCACAGTATCAATTCTATTGGAAAAATTCCATCGATTATTTTTGGAGGTTTTGAATTTCCTCTTCCTACTGTCAAGAAGAAATATGATATTCTTATTATTGGGGATGTGCATATCCCCGTTGAGGTAACATAGTGTTATTCGAAATTTCTCCGGTTCTATGTTATTCGGAATGAGTTTGTTAACAAGACTTGATCAACCTTGTTAGTGGATTCCTTCTGACGAGCATGAGATGGATGAAACTAGAAGGCACAACCTTCTGTACCCTCCTTTTACTTTCTGTTATTTAGTTAAAATAAAGTAAAAATAGTATATTTCTGTCTGTTTTCTGAATTATGTCAGGACCCCGATTCCAAGTCACACCGATCTAGCCTGTAACACCTCATATCACATTGCGGCCTCACGCACGGTACTCCCATGGGTGTCGCCTTACCATGGCCCGGGACCGTTTGCGCCTTTTGGCTCACGTATATGACAATGTCGCTAGCATCCATATGACAGAGAACCCGGGCCGACATGGCTAGTCGTGAACCCAAAGCGGCACTAACGTATGGGGACAGGCATACATGAATCAACATCGAACATGTCGGTCAGCAGCGTGTGAATCCGGGCTGAAGCACTGGGCTAACAGGACTCCGGGAACCCGGGCTGTAGCAGGCTAGGCAGGACTCCGGAAGTCACCGTGTGACATTTCCCCGAAGGGACAGACACAGGAACGATATGACTCACATGCCGGCCAGTCAAGTGTCCAGAGCAGTAGTGCTGGGCTAGCAGGACTCCGGTGAACCGGGCTGTAGCGGACTACTATGGCTCAAGGAGGCACCAGACTACATTTCCCCATAAGAGAGGCTGCTAAAGATAGACAACTAGATTGTCGGATCCCAAAAATACCAAGCATTTCAAACATACACACAATATGCTCGATATGCGCGAATACAACATGGCATCACAACAAAACTCTACAACTCAAGTACTTTATTTAAGGGGCTCCGGAGAGCCTTACATAACTTGTTCATACAGATAGGGGTCGCATGACCCAACACTCAAGTCATACAATCATACAAGCACATGCAGAAGCAAACTGTCTGGGTACAGACACTAGAAGAAAGAAGGCTTGACGAAGCCTGTCTATCTACATAGGCCCTTCACAAGCCTAGATCACCACCTGGGTGGCGCGTCACTCGTCGTCGTCGAGTTCTACGTAGAACCCGTCAGAAGGGGCGGTGTTGTCGTCTGAAAACAGTAATTAAAACAACATGAGTACAAAGGTACTCAGCAAGTCTTACAACAGATCCTACTATACATGTTCATTCTCAAGAAGGTAGTGGGGTTATTGCGGCAAGCCAGCTTTGACTCTTGGCTAAGCTATCCTACGATACACCACTTGTGAAATAGTTTTCGCACACGAGTCCACTAATCACCAACTCAATACTCCACCGTGGATCCTCCCTCGTCATCCAACGAGAGGGCCATCCGC
The DNA here is from genome assembly GCF_018294505.1 of Triticum aestivum. Lineage (NCBI taxonomy): Eukaryota > Viridiplantae > Streptophyta > Magnoliopsida > Poales > Poaceae > Triticum > Triticum aestivum. The sequence continues at coordinate 290,256,523 of NC_057814.1, read as the reverse complement.
GGTACTCACACTTATCTTGAGGCTTTTAGTAGTATCCATTTACTTGTCTATGAACTGCATAAGCGACCAAGTAGTCCTTTACCGCGGACGCGGCTATTCGAATAGTTTCATACCCTGCAGGGGTGTACTTTGTCACACACGCTCTCACCACTTATCGTCGCTACACGACGTGTACTCGGCAACCTTCAAGCGGAAGCCCAACGTGGGTGTCGGCCACAGCCTACCTAAACACTCGAGTCTCTAGTCCAGGTTTATCGCCTATTCAGGTTCCATCCGCAGGGAGTCCGGCCGAGGTTTCCACATACGGCCCCGAACGATGTGTGCAGGGTTCCCGGACACCAAACGGGCGACCCGGTACACCGTGCCACGAGCCTACCGCATCACAGCCCACCCCTTGGTCAGCGCTGTCCACGGCCTCCAGCTTACTACAAACACCAGAAACTACGTGCAACTCCTGGACAGAGGACAAGGGTGAATAAGAAGCCGAGGGGGTCCATTGGTTTCGGGCCCAATGTGTGGTAGTAGCTGAATCTTAAATCACGCCTACAGATCTCAGTTCTTAGGGACGGTCTCAATGAAACAACCCACCATGTACTCCTACATGGCCTCCCATCGATACCTTTACCAAATCGTATTCAACACTTTACTCTCCTTACCGACACACACACACTTTCACTCCAGTTCATCACCCTGATGAGCCAGACCTGACACAACTCTAAGCATAGCAAGCATAGCATTGTAGGAACACAACATGGCTCAATCAACTCCTACACATGCTAGTGGGTTTCATCTAGTTACTGTGGCAATGACAGGTCATGCAGAGGAAAATGGGTTCAACTACCGCAACACACACAGCAGTTTGAACCGCGTTGTCTTAATGCAGTAAACGAGAGCAGAAGCGAGAAGATGGGTTTGTATCGAAATGATCAATGGGTTGCTTGCCTGACAGAGTGGTGGTGGGATACTGCCCTTCAGTTGGATACCCGTGAATATCCTCGGCGGCAGGACCTACCACGATGAGCATACCGAAGCACAATCAACACCAAGCTAGTGCAACAATATGATGCATGCATGAGACATGGCAAAATGGATGTATTGGGCTAATGCAACTAAGGTCAGAAAGGTTTGGACTAATTTGAATCAAAGATTCAAATTCCAAGTTCATAAATGGCCCATAATAATGCCTTATCTTGTTCTGTATAAAACAGTAGGTTAACTTGCTTAATCATGCATGAAACCAGTACAGATGGATAGAATGGATTTTTCTGATCATTTTTCATATATAAATCTTTTCATTCTGAGCTATAGATTATTTTCTATGATTTTTTTGAAGTTTGTGATAATTTCTGGAATTTCCAATATAAGAATAATTCCAGTAAAAGCTTTACTGCGTCAGCCTGACGTCAGTGTGACGTCAGCAGGTCAACGGGGTCGTCCAGGTCAATCCTGACGTGTGGGTCCCCTGTGTCAGTGTCACTGTTAGGTAATTAGTTAATTAGGATTAGTTTTAACTCTAACTCAGATTAGTTAGCAGGCGGGCCCCACTCGTCAGTGACCCTGGGGGGGTTAAACCGTGGTCAAACCACGTTGACTCGCCGGCGTTTAGCCGCCGGCGATGTCCAGACACGGCGGTGGAGTGCGGGATCCCTCTCCGGCGACCAAAAGGACGGCGGAGAGTACCTACGTGTAGCTGGGGGCGAACCGCGTCGACTGGTGGTGGTAGTGGAGCTCGGGGTCGCCGGAATCGACACCGGCGATGAGCCGTGCGGCTGCCGGAGTACGGGCGTGGTTGAAACCGTAGCTAGAGAGCACGGGAAGGGACATGCGATGGCGCTACGGGTTCCTGGCGTTGCGGTGAAGCTAATGGCTACGGTGGTGCGGCCGTTGGATGGCCGGAGCCTCGTCGGCGACGAGCTCGTACGGCGGCGCGTTCGGGTGAGCTTCGTGCGGTGGCTACAGAGCTCGAGAGAGAGAGAGGGGAGGATGGGAAGGTGGCCATGCTCACGGCGGTTGCGACGGAGCAGGCGGCGGGGTCGGAGACGAGCTGTAGCAGTGGCGACGGCGGAGGGGATCTCCGACGGGGAGCGGCGAAGGCGAGGTCGGTGGCGGAGCTTCGGGGCAAACGAGCGCTCGGGGCTCGGCTTGCTCGAAGGAGTGGGCGACGGCAGAGCTGTAGGACACAGTGGAATGGCGCGAGGTCGACGGTGGCCACGGTTACTCCGGTGAGGTGTCTGCGGCGGCGTCGGCCATGGTGGGGAAAAGGCGAGGGAGAGGCGATGGGGGAGAGTGACGATGTCCAGGGGCTCGGGGCGCGTCGAGGAAGGTCGTCCAGCTCGTCCGCGGCGAGGGCGGCAAGCTGCTGGCGCCGTGGCGAGCTCACGCTCGCCGGCGTCAGCTGTCTGCCTGCTCTGGCGAGAGCAAGCAGCTCGCTGGCGCGGGCCAGCACAGTGCTGGGCCGCCAGGTGGGCTGCCAGGTAAGTTTTCTGCCTTCTGTTCTCTTTTCTCTTTTTATTTATTTCTGTACTATGTTTTGAAATAGTAAAAATACTATTTCATTTGGAAAAATCCTGAAAATATTCTGAGGCACCTTTGAGATTATTCCCAACAGCCTAAAAATACTTCCAAGGTTATTTGGGCATTTGAAAATATTTATAGCATTTAAAATGCCCAATTGCAAATACTTATGGCTTGTGCAAAAATCCAAGATGGCCTCCAAAAATATGAAACCATTTTTGGCAGAGGTTTTAACCAAGACCAAAGGTGGAGAACATTTATGGAGGGCATTTCAGGTTCATTGGAAAAAATTTAGTAAACCCTAGTTGTTCCAGGGGGGGGTGCTGGGGGTTTCTGGCATTCCCCATTTCAGGTTTCTATGAAATGTAGCCATGATGCAACACTCTAATGCATGAACTAACTAGGATGTGACAACTCACCCCCACTCAAAAGAATCTCGTCCCGAGATTTAGGTTCCGTTGGGAAGAAGGTGGGGTACTCAAGTCGAAGACGATCCTCCCTTTCCCAAGTAGCTTCTTTCTCGGAATGGTGTGACCATTGAACTTTGAGAAACTTGATGTTTCGGCGTCGAGTGGTACGCTCGGCTTGATCAAGGATTCGAACGGGATACTCCCGATATGTGAGATTTTCTTGGAGATCAAGCGTTTCGTGGTCCACTCCACGGATAGGATCCGAGAAGCAACGCCTGAGTTGGGAAACGTGGAAGACGTCATGAACCTTGGAAAGATGCGGAGGTAGTTCCAATTGGTAGGCAACTTCTCCTCGCTTGGCAAGAATGCGAAAGGGTCCAATGTAGCGAGGGGACAATTTGCCTTTGATACCGAATCGGTGGGTTCCCTTTAAAGGAGTCACCCGAAGGTAAGCCTTCTCGTCAACCTCAAAAGTCATAGCCTTATGTTTGCGATCATAATGGCTCTTTTGGCGAGATTGGGCTGTTTTCAATTTCTCACGAATAATGCGAACCTGCTCTTCTGCTTCCTGAATCATATCCGGGCCAAAGAGTTGTCTTTCCCCGGTTTCTGACCAGTTAAGAGGCGTTCGACATTTTCGTCCATAGAGAACCTCGAAAGGGGCTTTGCCCAAGCTAGCTTGGTAACTATTGTTATAAGCGAACTCGGCGAATGGAAGGCATTTCTCCCAATCCATGCCGAAGGAGATGACAGAAGCTCGGAGCATATCCTCCAGAATTTGATTAACTCGTTCTACCTGACCACTTGATTGAGGGTGAAAGGCGGTGCTAAAAGAGAGACGAGTTCCCATTGCATTTTGGAAGCTTTCCCAAAATCGAGAGGTGAAGAGACTTCCGCGGTCTGAGTTAATTTCCAATGGAACACCATGCAGAGACACTATTCGGGAGATGTACAAGTCTGCTAGCTGGCTAGCGGTTATACTCTCACGAACAGGTAGGAAGTGGGCTACTTTGGAAATACGATCGACAACAACGAAGATAGCATTATTCCCTCTCTTGGTCCTGGGAAACCCGGTGATGAAATCCATACCGATTTTATCCCATTTCCATTCAGGAATAGCTAGAGGCTGAAGGGTGCCAGCAGGTCGCTGATGCTCTGCTTTAACACGTCGGCAGACGTCGCAATTAGCAATGTATTGAGCAATTTCTCTCTTCATCCTAGTCCACCAAAACCTCTGGCGTAGGTCCTGATACATTTTAGTGCTACCGGGATGAATGGTGAGAGGAGATTCATGGGCTTCCTTAAGGATCAATCGCCTCAGGTTGCGTACCTTGGGAACCACTAGGCGGTCTCCAAAGAACACAACACCTTGGTCATCAACGGAGAAACAATCCGCAACTCCTTTCTTGATGTTTCTCTTAATACGGGAGATCCCTGGATCTACCTTCTGAGCTTGGATGATCTGATCCGTAAGGGTAGGTTTCGCCACCAGGGTAGATAGAAATCCTTGAGGAACAAGGTGAAGGTTAAGCTTACAGAATTCCTCGTGGAGAAGTGGTTGGCTTTGTTGTAACATCAAGTTGTTACAATAGGATTTACGGCTTAGCGCATCAGCCATGACGTTGGCTTTGCCCGGGGTGTAAGTAATTCCTAAGTCGTAGTCTGAGATCAACTCAACCCAACGTCTTTGCCTGAGATTCAAATCCGGTTGGGTGAAGATGTATTTCAGACTCTGGTGGTCTGTGAAAATCTCGCAACGGTTACCGAGAAGGTAATGTCGCCATGTTTTGAGTGCATGGACTACGGCTGCAAGCTCTAGATCATGTGTGGGATAATTATCCTCATGTGGACGCAACTATCGGGAAGCGTAGGCAATCACATGACGGTCTTGCATGAGTATGCAACCTAGTCCTTGTCGCGAGGCGTCGCAATAGATAACAAAGTCCTTAGAAAAATCTGGTGGTACGAGTACGGGAGCAGATGTTAGGCGTCTTTTCAGTTCCTGAAAGCTGAACTCGCACTGTGGGGTCCACTCGAACTTCTTATCTTTCTTGAGGAGTTCGGTTAGAGGTTTAGCAACCTTGGAGAAATTCTCGACGAAGCGACGGCAGTAGCTCGCTAAGCCAAGGAAACTCCAAACTTGTTTAACCGTTTCAGGGGGAGTCCAGTCAAGGATGGCTTGAACTCGCTCGGGATTGACAGCAATACCTTTACCAGAGATCACGTGGCCTAGGTAGGTTACTTCTGGCAACCAGAATTCACACTTGGAGAATTTAGCATAAAGGCGATGCTCTCGAAGTTTCGTTAGTACTAGCCTTAGATGCTCGGCATGTTCTGCCTCGTTCTTGGAGTAGATGAGTATATCATCGAGGTATACTACGGCGAATTTATCCAAATACTCCATGAAGATTGAGTTCATTAACCGAGAGAAAGTGGCTGGAGCATTGGTTAACCCGAAGGACATGACTGTATACTCGTATTGGCCATAACGAGTAACAAAGGCCGTTTTAGGAATGTCCCCGTTCTTGATTTTGATTTGATGGTAGCCCAACCTCAAATCCATCTTAGAGAAGACTGAGGATCCAGCGAGCTGATCATACAGGTCGTTGATCCTAGGAAGCGGATACTTGTTCTTGATTGTGACTAGGTTGACGGGTCGGTAATCTACAACCATCCGATCCGTACCATCCTTCTTCTTGACGAAGAGGACGGGGCAAGCCCACGGAGAAGAACTAGGACGGATGAAACCCTTTTTCAAGGACTCATCGAGTTGTTTCTTAAGCTCGGCTAGCTCTAGGGGTGCCATCTTATAGGGTCTTCTAGAGATTGGGACGGTTCCTGGAACGAGGTCTATCACGAACTCAACATCTCTGTCAGGTGGAATACCTGGCAGTTCTTCAGGGAAGACATCCGGGAAGTCACAGACTACTGGCACATCTTCGAGGTCTGGAAGAGGGTTGGCATTTAATGAGTAGAGCTGACGTTTAGACACTCGGGTCAAAACATTGACTGTCTTGCCCGACGGATGGGTGAGTTGAACAGTTCTAGTGGAGCAATCAATCTTAGCATAATGAGCTGACATCCAGTCCATACCCAAGATGATGTTTATGTCCGAGGACTTGAGAGCTATTAGTGACGCAAGGAAGACCAATCTGTCAGCAAGAATTTCATTGCCATGGCTTATCTTAGAGGTTTGCCACTTAGAACCAGGGGTTTGGATTACCATGGAAGTGGGCATGTCGCAGAATGTGGTGTTGTGTAATCGAGCATAGCTCTCAGAGATAAATGAATGAGATGCTCCAGTATCGAAAAGAACAGTTGCCGGATGGCAATTAACAAGGAGCGTACCAAGGACGACGTTGGGATCCTCATGAGTTTCTTCAGCTGAAACATAGTTGACATGGCCACGTGCTGTGGTGGCTGGCTTGGCTTAGTAAGTCTTTCCTGCTGGCTTACCACGGCCAACGGACTGTCCAGGTTGATTGAGGTTGTTTCGGGGGCACTCGCGCTGATAGTGACCCGTTTCTCCACACTTGAAGCATGTCACAATATTGGGGCGTGGAGCAGCATTAGCAGTGGGGCCACCATAGACTTTGGGCGGTGCATGCTGCTGGTTGGGGCGAGGCGCCTCGAAGGATGGCCTCGGAGTGAACCTGGGTGGTAGAGCAGTATTTGGAATCCAGACCCGGCGCTTCTGGGATCCGGAGCCAGATGAGGAACCAAAGTCACAAGAGTGCTTGCGTGTAGCGTCATAGTCAGTTTGTCCTGTCTCGGCACTGATGGCCTTATTGACCAACTTTTGGAAAGAGGTACACTCATGCAGACGGAGATCACGGCGAAGCTCGGGGCTAAGTCCCTTGCGGAACCTTGCCTGCTTCTTGGCGTCGGTGGATACCTCTTCAGGAGCATAGCGTGCTAGATTTCCAAACTCACGGCTGTATGCATCCACGGTCAGTCTGCCTTGGGTGAAGTTGCAGAATTCTTCGCGCTTGCTATCTATGAGACCCTCCGGGATGTGATGCTCACGGAAAGCCTCACTGAATTCAGCCCAAGTAGTGATTTGGCCAGCTGGGCGCATAGCCTCAAAGTTCTCCCACCAAAGGCTAGCAGGGCCTTCGAGGTGATAGGCAGCGTAGGTAACCTTATCAGCTTCGGCTACGTTGGCAGAACGTAGCTTATGGGTGATGCTGCGAAGCCAGTCATCCGCATCAAGGGGCTCGACGGAATGATTGAACTTCGGTGGGTACAACTTGATAAAGTCATTGAGGGACACCAGGTCGTTCCTCTGGTGACGTGCAGTATTCTGCTCAATTCGCTCTAGCAAGCGGTTAGTCTCACGCTTGTTTCTTTCTGCCTCCAGCATAACTTCGGCCAGTGAAGGCGGTTGGGGCAGATCCTCCGCCCTGGCTGCATTGGCTTCATCCTGCGCCTGGACAGCAGGGTTGTTGCGGGTGTTAACCATCCTAGGAGAAACAAGGCAACGATTTAGACGAGGATGGCTGAATCTTGATAGGGAAAAGCGGAATGTAATGGATAACGCGAAATGCAGGGATGACCATCAGTATGACATGGTAACATAGCAACATACATATACCAACGGTCATACACGCCATACATAGTTTAGTACAAGCCCAGGCTAAGGTACAACTACGATGAAAGACGATACATCTCATCAGAGGCATTCCAAGCTCCTATACATTATTTTTCTACACCTCCGGAACGTGATACACACCAAGTTGTATTCCACAAGACACGCAGGACTGTGGAGATTACAACTGTTACAATACTAGTAGATCTACTGCCAACTCAGACGTCTCTGTAGTAATCCTCATAGAAGTCACCACCATGTCCTGGAAGCTGAACATGATCACCCGGAAACAGTCGGTCCTGTGGAGCTTGCGGTCCATAGGGACTCGGGTGTGGCCTTGGTCCAACAAACGGTAGCAGACGGGGTCCACGAGGAGGGGTGATGCCTCCTACATCACACCATTCCATACATTCTGGCAGACCAGATCGCACGGGGTATAAGTCCCTCATGTCCATGAACCCAGCTTGCACGGCAGGTGCAAACCGTGTCAGTGTGGCCCAGTGATCAGCACGAGCATTAAAGAGCTCCATTCGCAAGGCACGATTCTCACGGTCCTTGTCCTCAAGCATCTCAGTGGTGGTGCGGAGTAGTGAGTCCTCATGGGTAGAATCACAGTAAGTAGCCTGATAGTACCCCTGTGCCCCAGGGAGTGCTGCTGGCATGTAGCGGTAGTCGGTGTTCTGAAGCAAAGCAGTTTTGGCTCGCATGATAGTCATCATTGAGTAAGCTGCGTCCTGCACAGACATCTCGATAGTAACCCCAAGTCCATAAGAGCAATGGAGGGGTTCAGTGGCTCCGGGATAGGATGGATAAATCCTGACGGTGCAAAGATATTGACTTTGGTTAAAGTCTCGGAACTGCTCCTCGACGGTATACTCGGGATACCAACGATAGCCTGTCTCAACCATCACTCGGACCAACATGGCCGTGTGACCAGGTACGCCGATGCACCGGGTCAGACGAACCACTTGGTTCTGGGAACGGGTGGCCATCTGAAAGCACGAAATGATGCAAGGCATTAGTATTACTAGGAGAATTCGGACAACATAACGGCTGTAAATGCTCGAAAAAAGGATTTGAGACATTCGCAATAGTTTTGCAATACCACTCAACAACATCATGTCAAGGTTCTGGTTCAACCGACAACATACTAGGGTAGTAGAAACTGAACCGAAGCATGGAACCAACAATCCTATAAGTTACTACAGATTAGTAACACGTGAACCTGATAGAGAGGAGAGAGCCTAGTCCTTAACCCACGTAGAATGAGAAGAGAATGACTCAGATCAGAGGGCATGAGGTAAAGGAGTAAAAGCACCTTACGTTCCCTCCCACAATCAATTCCCCTACATATAACTAAAGCATTTCTAGACTCGACATCGACCAGTTTGGCTTATCGCACCTACAGGCAGTCCGGCTCTGATGCCAACGCTGTCAGGACCCCGATTCCAAGTCACACCGATCTAGCCTGTAACACCTCATATCACATTGCGGCCTCACGCACGGTACTCCCACGGGTGTCGCCTTACCATGGCCCGGGACCGTTTGCGCCTTTTGGCTCACGTATATGACAATGTCGCTAGCATCCATATGACAGAGAACCCGGGCCGACATGGCTAGTCGTGAACCCAAAGCGGCACTAACGTATGGGGACAGGCATACATGAATCAACATCGAACATGTCGGTCAGCAGCGTGTGAATCCGGGCTGAAGCACTGGGCTAACAGGACTCCGGGAACCCGGGCTGTAGCAGGCTAGGCAGGACTCCGGAAGTCACCGTGTGACATTTCCCCGAAGGGACAGACACAGGAACGATATGACTCACATGCCGGCCAGTCAAGTGTCCAAAGCAGTAGTGCTGGGCTAGCAGGACTCCGGTGAACCGGGCTGTAGCGGACTACTATGGCTCAAGGAGGCACCAGACTACATTTCCCCATAAGAGAGGCTGCTAAAGATAGACAACTAGATTGTCGGATCCCACACATACCAAGCATTTCAAACATACACACAATATGCTCGATATGCGCGAATACAACATGGCATCACAACAAAACTCTACAACTCAAGTACTTTATTTAAGGGGCTCCGGAGAGCCTTACATAACTTGTTCATACAGATAGGGGTCGCATGACCCAACACTCAAGTCATACAATCATACAAGCACATGCGGAAGCAAACTGTCTGGGTACAGACACTAGAAGAAAGAAGGCTTGACGAAGCCTGTCTATCTACATAGGCCCTTCACAAGCCTAGATCACCACCTGGGTGGCGCGTCACTCGTCGTCGTCGAGTTCTACGTAGAACCCGTCAGAAGGGGCGGTGTTGTCGTCTGAAAACAGTAATTAAAGCAACATGAGTACAAAGGTACTCAGCAAGTCTTACAACAGATCCTACTATACATGTTCATTCTCAAGAAGGTAGTGGGGTTATTGCGGCAAGCCAGCTTTGACTCTTGGCTAAGCTATCCTACGATACACCACTTGTGAAATAGTTTTCGCACACGAGTCCACTAATCACCAACTCAATACTCCACCGTGGATCCTCCCTCGTCATCCAACGAGAGGGCCATCCGCGGTACTCACACTTATCTTGAGGCTTTTAGTAGTATCCATTTACTTGTCTATGAACTGCATAAGCGACCAAGTAGTCCTTTACCGCGGACGCGGCTATTCGAATAGTTTCATACCCTGCAGGGGTGTACTTCGTCACACACGCTCTCACCACTTATCGTCGCTACACGACGTGTACTCGGCAACCTTCAAGCGGAAGCCCAACGTGGGTGTCGGCCACAGCCTACCTAAACACTCGAGTCTCTAGTCCAGGTTTATCGCCTATTCAGGTTCCATCCGCAGGGAGTCCGGCCGAGGTTTCCACATACGGCCCTGAACGATGTGTGCAGGGTTCCCGGACACCAAACGGGCGACCCGGTACACCGTGCCACGAGCCTACCGCATCACAGCCCACCCCTTGGTCAGCGCTGTCCACGGCCTCCAGCTTACTACAAACACCAGAAACTACGTGCAACTCCTGGACAGAGGACAAGGGTGAATAAGAAGCCGAGGGGGTCCATTGGTTTCGGGCCCAATGTGTGGTAGTAGCTGAATCTTAAATCACGCATACAGATCTCAGTTCTTAGGGATGGTCTCAATGAAACAACCCACCATGTACTCCTACATGGCCTCCCATCGATACCTTTACCAAATCGTATTCAACACTTTACTCTCCTTACCGACACACACACTTTCACTCCAGTTCATCACCCTGATGAGCCAGACCTGACACAACTCTAAGCATAGCAAGCATAGCATTGTAGGAACACAACATGGCTCAATCAACTCCTACACATGCTAGTGGGTTTCATCTAGTTACTGTGGCAATGACAGGTCATGCAGAGGAAAATGGGTTCAACGACCGCAACACACACAGCAGTTTGAATCGCGTTGTCTTAATGCAGTAAACGAGAGCAGAAGCGAGAAGATGGGTTTGTATCGAAATGATCAATGGGTTGCTTGCCTGACAGAGTGGTGGTGGGATACTGCCCTTCAGTTGGATACCCGTGAATATCCTCGGCGGCAGGACCTACCACGATGAGCATACCGAAGCACAATCAACACCAAGCAAGTGCAACTATATGATGCATGCATGAGACATGGCAAAATGGATGTATTGGGCTAATGCAACTAAGGTCAGAAAGGTTTGGACTAATTTGAATCAAAGATTCAAATTCCAAGTTCATAAATGGCCCATAATAATGCCTTATCTTGTTCTGTATAAAACAGTAGGTTAACTTGCTTAATCATGCATGAAACCAGTACAGATGGATAGAATGGATTTTTCTGATCATTTTTCATATATAAATCTTTTCATTCTGAGCTATAGATTATTTTCTATGATTTTTTTGAAGTTTGTGATAATTTCTGGAATTTCCAATATAAGAATAATTCCAGTAAAAGCTTTACTGCGTCAGCCTGACGTCAGTGTGACGTCAGCAGGTCAACGGGGTCGTCCAGGTCAATCCTGACGTGTGGGTCCCCTGTGTCAGTGTCACTGTTAGGTAATTAGTTAATTAGGATTAGTTTTAACTCTAACTCAGATTAGTTAGCAGGCGGGCCCCACTCGTCAGTGACCCTGGGGGGTTAAACCGTGGTCAAACCACGTTGACTCGCCGGCGTTTAGCCGCCGGCGACGTCCAGACACGGCGGTGGAGTGCGGGATCCCTCTCCGGCGACCAAAAGGACGGCGGAGAGTACCTACGTGTAGCTGGGGGCGAACCGCGTCGACTGGTGGTGGTAGTGGAGCTCGGGGTCGCCGGAATCAACGCCGGCGACGAGCCGTGCGGCTGCCGGAGTACGGGCGTGGTTGAAACCGTAGCTAGAGAGCACGGCGAGGGACATGCGATGGCGCTACGGGTTCCTGGCGTTGTGGTGAAGCTAATGGCTACGGTGGTGCGGCCGTTGGATGGCCGGAGCCTCGTCGGCGACGAGCTCGTACGGCGGCGCGTTCGGGTGAGCTTCGTGCGGTGGCTACAGAGCTCGAGAGAGAGAGAGGGGAGGATGGGAAGGTGGCCATGCTCACGGCGGTTGCGACGGAGCAGGCGGCGGGGTCGGAGACGAGCTGTAGCAGTGGCGACGGCGGAGGGGATCTCCGACGGGGAGCGGCGAAGGCGAGGTTGGTGGCGGAGCTTCGGGGAAAACGAGCGCTCGGGGCTCGGCTTGCTCGAAGGAGTGGGCGACGGCAGAGCTGTAGGACACAGTGGAATGGCGCGAGGTCGACGGTGGCCACGGTTACTCCGGTGAGGTGTCTGCGGCGGCGTCGGCCATGGTGGGGAAAAGGCGAGGGAGAGGCGATGGGGGAGAGTGACGATGTCCAGGGGCTCGGGGCGCGTCGAGGAAGGTCGTCCAGCTCGTCCGTGGCGAGGGCGGCAAGCTGCTGGCGCCGTGGCGAGCTCACGCTCGCCGGCGTCAGCTGTCTGCCTGCTCTGGCGAGAGCAAGCAGCTCGCTGGCGCGGGCCAGCACAGTGCTGGGCCGCCAGGTGGGCTGCCAGGTAAGTTTTCTGCCTTCTGTTCTCTTTTCTCTTTTTATTTATTTCTGTACTGTGTTTTGAAATAGTAAAAATACTATTCATTTGGAAAAATCCTGAAAATATTCTGAGGCACCTTTGAGATTATTCCCAACAGCCTAAAAATACTTCCAAGGTTATTTGGGCATTTGAAAATATTTATAGCATTTAAAATGCCCAATTGCAAATACTTATGGCTTGTGCAAAAATCCAAGATGGCCTCCAAAAATATGAAACCATTTTTGGCAGAGGTTTTAACCAAGACCAAAGGTGGAGAACATTTATGGAGGGCATTTCAGGTTCATTGGAAAAAATTTAGTAAACCCTAGTTGTTCCAGGGGGGGGGGGGTGCTGGGGGTTTCTGGCATTCCCCATTTCAGGTTTCTGTGAAATGTAGCCATGATGCAACACTCTAATGCATGAACTAACTAGGATGTGACAAATTATCCGTGCAATATAAAAATACCCCGAAAATAAAAGTTCTCCAAATGCCCTGAAAATGGAATACAATTTTTTCTGGAATATTTGAGAATATCTGGCACTGAGAACACAACAGGGGGAGCAAGCACCTGGCCATGAGGGTCCAGGGCGCGCACACCCCTACAGGGCGCGCCCCCCTGCCTCGTGGGCCCATGGTGGCTCCCCTCCACTTATTCCTGCACCCACACACTTCTTCTTCCTCCCAAAAAAATCACCATCCAGCTCAAGCACGAGTTCTAGCTCATTTTGCTGCGATTTTCGATCTCCTTGCTCAAAGCACCTCTCACAAAACTGCTTGGGGGGATTGTTCTTTGGTATGTGACTCCTCCATTGGTCCAACTAGTTTTTGTTCTAGTGCTTTATTCATTGCAAATTTGTGCTGCCTAGGTGACCATGTTCTTGAGCTTGCATGTCAAATTTATATGGTTCCAAGTAGTTCTAATGCATGTTATAGTCTCTAGGCACTTGTAGGAGTAGTTGCTATCAATTTTGTTGAGCTTGGTTCACTTTTATCTGAAGTTACTAAAAATTTCAGAATTTTTCAGAAAATAATGAAGAGATTTTTGAGGGGCTCATCGAGCCGAAGCTCGAAGGAAGAGCAAAGTGAAGAAGTACGGAGGCCCAAATATAATTTTCCTTGCACCGCGGAGGTCCGGCCATGTGAATGGCCTTCCAATGATTTCTTGAGAGCAGCCGGGATTTATGATGATTTTTATGAATTGGCTGAGAATGCAGGCCTCACCGACTTCCTCCGCGACCAACGCGAACAGTATCTCTTACTCACCAATACTTTTGTGCAAAACTTCTACTATTATCCTAAGGAATCACCTCCTTCAGTAGAGTTTCATTTATATGATGTGGTTAAGAAATGCCACTAGATGAATTTTGCATGGTTTGCAAAATACCTTTCGAGGGTAGTTTAGAGGAACCACATCGTAAAGATGTGGACGGATTTATTGACACTATTACTGTAGGGGAAACTAGGAAGGTTTCCGATGCATGAATCACTAGCATACATTTTCCTGTTTTATGCTACTTTGCCATATTTGCTAGTCATTGCTTAATTGGTCGTGGAAACTGTGGAAACCTTAGCGTTCCTGATATTATCATTTTGTTGCATGGTTTATTCTGCGATAACACTGTTTGTATGGGCGGTATTATTACTAAACGGTTAAGTTTGAACCGTACAAAGGGCCCCATCTTTGGAGGTATTTACGCTTCACGCCTTGCTGCATATTATAACATACCTATTAGGCACTATGAAAAAGAAGAAAAATTGCTGCCCACTGCTTATTTAGATTATAAGAGTATGGTAGCACATGACTTTATTGTTAAGAATAGGGAAGGGGCGCTTAAATACACATTGTTCTTTGATAAACATCACCCTGAGACTATTACCTTGCCTGCTCCCTCCTTGTTTAGTTTATCTGCAGTTCCGTATCTCGTTCCGCTGGCGGCCATTCACGCCTACCGGAACCCTACACCAGCCACGGAGCCGGAACCACAATTTGAACCTCCACGACAGTGTAATTACCAGTGGGATCCGGAGACGATTGCCAACCAGTGGCAATCAGAGTCTTCTTCATCGCAGTACGACCCCGGCTACAACTATGGATATCCGCCAGGCCATCCATGGCAATAAACCAACTTAGGCCAAAATCCTAAGCTTGGGGGAGTACGTATTTCCCACTGACATTACATTCATGTTCACACACTCATTGCTAGATGTCGGTGCTCATACTTTTTCACTGTAATATCCATGCTAGTTTATTTTCTTTTTCTTGCTTTCTTCTTGTGTGTTTAATAAACCTTAAGAAAAACAAAAAAATTAGTGTAGCTTTTAGTTAGTTTACTTTTCTTGCTGTAGTGGTAATAATTAAAAGAAAACCCAAAAAGATTTCCCGTTCTTCTTTTGCTTGTTGGGAGCTTTCCCGTGTAAATAGTTTTATTTCTTTTCTTTTCTTTGGTGTCGATAGGAGAAGACCATGATTAAATTGTTGAAGTGGCTCTTATATGCATTATTGTTGATTTAACCAAGAGCCCATATTGCCTTGTCTTCTCCTGTTTATTGAATGCTCACAGATTCCAGCTTAGTCCAATGCACGTGCACTCTTATTATTTTCACATCGTTCGGTCGTGCAAGTGAAAGGCAATTATGACGATATATGACGGACTGATTGAGATGAGAGAAGCTGGTATGAACTTGACCTCTCTTGTTTTTGTAAATATGATTAGTTCATCGTTCCTGATTCAGCCTATTATGAATAAACATGTTTGCAATCACAATTAGAGATTATAGTTGCTTATGCCATGCTTGATTAGCTACGAGTTATAATGGTTTACCTTGCGTGCCAACATGCTATTAAAATGGTTGTGATGTGGTATGATGGGGTGGTATCCTCCTTTGAATGATTTAAGTGACTCGACTTGGCACATGTTCACACATGTAGTTGAAACAAATCAACATAGCCCTCACAATATTTATGTTCATGGTGGATTATATCCTACTCATGCTTGTACTCAATGTTTATTAATTTTAATGCATGTTCATGACTGTTGTCGCTCTCTAGTTGGTCGCTTCCCAGTCTTTTGCTAGCCTTCACTTGTACTAAGCGGGAATACTGCTTGTGCATCCAATCCCTTAAACCCCAAAGTTATTCCATATGAGTCCACTATACCTTCCTATATGCAGTATCTACCTGCCGTTCCAAGTAAATTTGTATGTGCCAAACTCTAAACCTTCAAATGAAATTCTATTTTGTATGCTTGAATAGCTCATGTATCAACTAGGGCTGTCTGTATCTTCCAAGCTAGGCGGGTTATTCTCAAGAGGAGTGGACTCCGCTCCTCACTCACGAGAAAATGGCTGGTCACCAGGATGCCCAGTCCCATGCTTTATGCAAACTAAATCAGAATAATTGCAAACAAAACTCCCCCTAGGACTGTTGTTAGTTGGAGGCACTCGTTGTTTCGAGCAAGCCATGGATTGATGCTTGTTGGTGGAGGGGGAGTATAAAATTTACCATTCTGTTTGGGAACCACCTATAATGTGTGTAGCATGGAAGATATCACCATCTCTTGGTTGTTATGTTGACAACGAAAGTATGCCGCTCAAAATATTATTTATCTCTGCTTTAAAACCGAGCTCTGGCACCTCTACAAACCCCTGCTTCCCTCTACGAAGGGCCTATCTATTTACTTTCATGTTGAGTCATCACCCTCTTATTAAAAAGCACCAGCTGGAGAGCACTGCTGTCATTTGCATCCATTACTATTAATTTATATTGGGTATGACTATGACTGGATCTCTTTTACCATGAATTACAATGTCTAGTCAGTCCTTGATCTTTAAAGGTGCTCTGCATTTATGTTTTGCGGTCTCAGAAAGGGCTAGCGAGATACCATCTTGTTATATCATATCATGATTGTTTTGAGAAAGTGTTGTCATCCAAGATTTATTACTATTGCTCGCTAGTTGATTATGCCATTGACATGAGTAAACATGAGACCTAAGTGTTATTGCGAATGTGGTTAGTTATAATCTTTGCTGAAAACTTGAATGCTGGCTTTACATATTTACAACAACAAGAGCAAACAGAGTTTGTAAAAGTTTTTCTTTATCACTTTCAGTTTATCAACTGAATTGCTTGAGGACAAGCAAAGGTTTAAGCTTGGGGGAGTTGATACGTCCCCGTCGTATCTACTTTTCCAAACACTTTTGCCCTTGTTTTAGACTCTAACTTGCATGATTTGAATGGAACTAACCTGGACTGACGCTGTTTTCAGCAGAATTGCCATGGTGTTATTTATGTGCAGAAAGAAAAGTTCTCGGAATGGCCTGAAACTCCACGGAACATATTTTTGGAAAATATTAAAAATACTGGAAGAAGAATCCATGTCAGGGGCCCACACCCTGTCCACGAGGGTGGGGCGCGCGCCTGCCCCCCTAGGCGCGCCTGCCCCCCTGGGCGCGCCCCCTGCCTCGTGGGTCCCCTGACGCTCCCCCGACCTCAACTCCAACTCCATATATTCGTGTTCGGGGAGAAAAAAATCAGAGAGAAATATTCATCGCGTTTTACGATACGGAGCCGCCGCCAAGCCCTAAAACCTCTCAGGAGGGCTGATCTGGAGTCCGTTCAGGGCTCCGGAGAGGGGAATCCGTCGCCATCGTCATCATCAACCATCCTCCATCACCAATTTCATGATGCTCACTGCCATGCGTGAGTAATTCCATCGTAGGCTTGCTGGACGATGATGGTTTGGATGAGATCTATAATGTAATCAAGTTAGTTTTGTTAGGGTTTGATCCCTAGTATCCACTATGTTCTGAGATTGATGTTGCTATGACTTTGCTATGCTTAATGCTTGTCACTAGGGCCCGAGTGCCATGATTTCAGATCTGAACCTATTATGTTTTCATGAATATATGTGAGTTCTTGATCCTATCTTTCAAGTCTATAGTCACCTACTATGTGTTATGATCCGGCAACCCCGAAGTGACAATAATCGGGACCACTCCCGGTGATGACCATAGTTTGAGGAGTTCATGTATTCACTATGTGTTAATGCTTTGGTCCGGTACTCTATTAAAAGGAGGCCTTAATATCCCTTAGTTTCCATTAGGACCCCGCTGCCACGGGAGGGTAGGACAAAAGATGCCATGCAAGTTCTTTTCTATAAGCACGTATGACTATATTCGGAATACATGCCTACATTACATTGATGAATTGGAGCTAGTTCGGTGTCACCCTATGTTATGACTGTTACGTGATGAACCGCATCCGGCATAATTCTCCATCACCGATCCAATGCCTACGAGCTTTTCACATATTGTTCTTTGCTTATTTACTTTTCCGTTGCTACTGTTACAATCACTACAAAACCCAAAAATATTACTTTTGCTACCGTTACTTCCATATTACTTTGCTTCTAAATACTTTGCTGCAGATATTAAGTTATCCAGGTGTGGTTGAATTGACAACTCAACTGCTAATACTTAAGAATATTCTTTGGCTCCCCTTGTGTCGAATCAATAAATTTGGGTTGAATACTCTACCCTCAAAAACTGTTGCGATCCCCTATACTTGTGGGTTATCAACCAGCGCGTCCACTTGTGTCTGGCAGCTGCAGGGGGTGTGGGCAAAGGCAGTGGGGAGCCTCGGATGCCCTAAAAAGCCGGAGGGAGAGAGGGGCTGAGAGAGAGAGGCAAAGTTTCTGTCCAGAGAAGAAAAATGGGGTTTCACCCCCCTCAATCATTGCCCCTCGGGCTGGAAAGCTTGTGGGAGGTTAAGAGGGACTAGATTAGGGTGTGGGTGGTGTTTCAACTCATGGAGATTAGTGGAAGGGGTTGAAACATGCATTTTGACATTCTGCCAGAAGGTTTTTGATGCGAGTTTGGTCAAGCAAATGGATTCCACTTGACATGAGAATCAACAGGATCAAATGAAATATATAATTGAGGATGATCACCAAGTTTGAGTCCATTTGAAGAAAGTTGCCAATGTAACTTTGTTTAACCCTAGAAATCAACAGAAATGGGTTTCCCAAGGTTTTTTCATGCAAATCTATTCTCCTTGATGCACCACTTGGTGTAGTGTCATCATTTGAGGATTTGAACATGTCCACAAAAATTCAGATCAAAAGGACACACTTGGCAATGTAGAGTTGTTCAAATTTGGTTATGGACAGAAAGGGTTTTAGAACACTTTGATCATGATATCCTTCTCTCCAACTTGTGCCATTTGGTCTAGATGCATTATTACACCATTTGAGCATGTGCACCAAGTTTGAGAGCATTTGGACATGTTTGGCAGTGCAAAGTTGTTCAAACTTGGAAAAGGACAGAAATGGTTTTGAGAGGGTTTGGTGGTGCGATGTTGTTCCCCATGACATGTGACTATGTAGGATCCTCAAGTAGGTCATTTATGACATGGTAGAATTTTCTGGGATTTAATGGATAATATTTCCTATGTAAATATTTCAAAAGCTTGAAATGTCTAGGAAGGGTTTCTGAGGGATTTGACCAATATTTTGGTCATGACCATGTGTTGAAACTCATATATATGGACAATATATGTCCACTGAGTCTCCCTAAATTTTCTCAAATATTTTTGAAATATTAAAATAATTTTAAGCTATTAAAGACCATTTCTGGCCTTAAGAAAAAGCCTTTCAATAAAATAGTAAAACAACTTTTAAAATAATATTTTTGTGGTTTCTGGGAGTCCTATATCTAATAGGATTCAAATATAATTTTTGAAAGATTTTTCACACCCTTAATTAAGTACTTGTAGTTCAAGTCTCAATTGAGGGGATTTTGGAAAAGCTATTTTAGAAAATACTTTTTAGCCAAATTTTTTTTGTAAGAAAATACTATTCTGTCCTATACACATGGCATGATCATTGGGCAAGGTTTTTGACCAAGGAGAAGGAGTATAAGAGTTGGAGGATTTATTTGATTTTTGGAGCACTTGCAACCAACACACAAAAATCAAATCAAGCAAAGACCAAAACACTCAAATTTTTTGTCAAACCACATTTTATCATGATTGATTAGCTTAAGTGTTGTGGCATGAAAATCAGGGTGTGACAAGTTCATTGCGGAATGGACGCCAAAGTAGGATGACGAGATCTCTGAATCAACTCTCCCCGGCAGAGAAACTGAGAAGAATTGGATCATGTACTTCGACGGTGCTTTTCTCGCTGCAAGGCCCGGTGCTGGAGTGCTGCTTGTCGCACGCACCGGAGAACACCTCAAGTATGTGGTTCAAATGTATTTCCCTAGGGAGGAAGTTACCAACAACACTGCGGAGTATGAAGGACTGCTTGCCAGCCTCAGGATTGCAGCGGAGTTGGGAATCAGAAAGGTGATCGTCCAAGGAGACTCACAACTTGTAGTGAAGCAAGTGAACAAGGCCTACCAGAGCCCATTGATGGAAGCATACATGGATGAAGTGAGGAAATTGGAAGAACAGTTTGACGGTTTGCAAAGAAAGCACATTCCTCGTGTGGAAAACAGCATTGTTGATCAACTATCAAAGTGTGCTGCCCAAAAGCTTCCTGTAGAACCAGGAACTTTTGTGCTCCATTTGAGTCAACCAACAATCACCTTGTCAACGAGAGCCAAAAAGAGAAGAAAGCTAAGCACCGACAAATATTTGCCGGCAGAGCTCCCTGAAGCCACCGACGAAAATGTTGCCGGAAAGGATGGTGTGCTTGCCAGTGAGCAACGGTCTCAAGCAGAGTCTCAGAATCTTGCCATCGAGGTTAGCACTCCCGTGGCCAAAGAGATGCCTTTAGTCCTAGTTGTCGAGCTACAGGCTTCCGGCATGGGCCCAACAGATAGTTCAGTTTCTCCAAATAGGAGAACTTCCCGATGAACAAGAGCAAGATGAGAAAGAAGCCCGCCAGTCAAGTATGTAACAGTTTGTGGACAACATCCTGTGCAGAAAGAGACCGAACCGAGTGAAATTAAAGTGCATTTGCTGGGAAGATGGACTACAGTTGTTGGAGGAAATACATGGAGGCATATGTGGTTCCCATATAGGATCAAGATCCCTTGTCGGGAAAGCTTTCCCGTAAGGTTTTTATTGGCCCACTGCCCTCCGGGATGCAACTGAGCTAGTAACAAGATGTGGAGCATGCCAGTTCCATTCAAAGAATATACATCAGCTGGCACAAGCCCTCCAAACAATTCCTCACTCCTGGCCTTTTTTGGTCTGGGGGCTCGATATCTTGGGCCCCTTCCCCCATGCTACCAGGGGCTTTGAGTTCTCGTATGTTGCCATCGACAAGTTCACAATGTGGCCGGAAGTAGAGCCAGTGAGAAAGGTGACTACACAGTCAGCTGTCAAGTTCTTGAACTGACTAATTTGCCGTTTTGTGGTTTCAAATAGAATCATCACTGACAACAGCACATAGTTTACGAGCCGCACCTTCATGTAGTACATCCAGAGCCTTGGAAGCAAGGTTTGCTTTGCCTCCGTTGCTCACCCACGGAGCAACGGGCAAGCAGAAAGGACGAATGCTGAAGTGATGCGCGGGCTCAAGACAAGAACTTTTGACACGCTACACAAGAACTTCGGTTACTCAGAACGACACCAAATCGAGCTACTGGACAAACACCCTTCTCCTTATTCTATGGTGCAGAAGCGGTGCTACCCACAAAACTCATATACGGGTCACCTAGAGTACTTGCCTATGATGAGTAAATCAAGAGCAGCTCAAGCATGACGATGCCGTGCTCCTCGAGAAGATCGTCTTCGGGCAGCTATGTGAGCTGCATGCTACCAGCAAGCCTTGCGCCGCTATCATAGCCGCAAGGTTCATGCTCGAAGCCTTGAGGAAGGCGACCTTATCCTTCGGCGCGTTCAATCCGCCAAGGGAGCAAACAAGTTGATGCCAAAGTGGGAAGGCCCTTATCGGGTATTACAAATCACCAGAGCCGGTGCAGTCCGCCTGGAGACCGAAGATGGGATTCTTGAGCAAAACTTGTGGAATATCGAGCATCTTTGCAAGTTCTACCCGTAAGGCGTCGTTGCCGGGCCCTGTCCTAGCAACCCCTTTTGTACAAGCATAGTGTCAAGAACTTGTAACCCTTTGTACAAAGCCAGGTGTAGATCCTGTGCACATCTAAATAATTCTAAGTGCTCCACAAACTTTCATGCATGTTTACTCACGTACAAATGCACAATATAGTGTGATAGCGCTTTGGTTGAATGAAATGACTAAAACCGCCAAGGTCCCCGTATTACCGTACTTCTCCTTTTTGTTTTCTACAAATGCAAAAGGATTCCCCGAGGAACGAAGATGGAGTGTTGGATTGGAGTTCATTTCATTTCATATGATAAGAAGCATAGCAAAGAAAGATAAGCTGAAAGTTTTTTCAACTATAATTTCATTGTTTGCATCTTGGAGATTCTCCTTGCACGTCTCTATATTCGTACGAAAAACCTGCACGCGAAGGAATCATGTCACGGTTTGTCTCGCGCTCTAGCTCTGCCTCGAGTCCGCTCGATAGAGTCTGTGCAGCTGCGTTCAAGACCGGCAAGTTGCTTTGCCGGTGGTCACACGCCGGCAAGCTTCCAGGCAGCATAGGGTACTAAAATTGAAAGTCATACGAGAACAGAGACAAGCAAGGAAGATGTTTTTCATTTATTTTAGCAAGTTGAATATCATATATTCATTGGAAAACAGAAAGTGCTCGATAATGCCTTTCTTAGCCCTCTCCTCCAAGGGTTTACATCGAGTGCAAGGAGGGAAAAGGGGGCATCTAGGTGAAGCACCCCCGGCAAATCGCTCTGCCAGGGTCCAGCTGAAGATAACTATGCTGCCGGTGCTCAGCTGGTGATGATGGTGTTGTCGATGTTCAACTGGAGACCGAGTCATCGTCTTCAGACTTGACGACCAGAGACTCGCCGTCGTCGTCTTCACCATCTGCGTCCGCCTCGTCAGTGTCGCTCGAGGAGGAGCTTTCGCTGTCGCTCAAGCTTTCCGCGCAGCACCTTAGACGAGCACCTGAAGGCCTGAAGAGCTTCACGGAGAGCGCGCCGGACTACACCAACTTGAAGTGGACGAAGTGCCTGTGATGCCCCAAGACTGACGCTCCAGAAGCCTTCCATGTTTTTCGTGTTCGGCGTGTGTTTTATTTGTGTGTTGCATTCATCATCGCATCTTTTGCATTTCATCGGCACTTCGTTGCCGTCATGTTTTAAAACTTGCATTCGCTCGTCGTTGACATTTCTCCCTTTTGCCTTCATCACCTTCCCTCGGGTCACCTTGCCTGCGTTGACCGTTCCAGACCAATCGGGTTTTCGCTTCCCTCTTGACCATGACCACCTAACCCTCTTTGCGCAGAGCATCGACCCCTCGCCCGTGTCCGAAACTTCCCCGAACCCAAGCCGGACTATCGTTACCATTGGGTCCGGATCATCCCCCAACATCCCTAAAATATCTCCGTTTTGTTATTTGGACTCCCTACCTATTTATTCTCGATCATCCGATTGCGATCGGAGGGACGAGGTAGCCCCTAACCTAATCCATGATGTATATATTCGTCCACCCCTAGCCCATTTTGGCAAACCCTAAATTTTAGGAGGATTGTCCCTCGCTGCCGCCACCCAACCAAATCCTTCTCGGGATCTCCTCCCGATCCACCTGCTCATCTCCTACCGAGCGCTGCCTCCACCTACCAATCCAGTGATCCACCCAACCAGAGCCCTCCCATGGCTCCCTTCGATTCCTCCCTCCTCCTGGCCGAGGAACCAGCGCCGCTCGCCGATCTCCTGCGCCTCCCCTCGTCCAGGAGCATCTGCTCCTCTGCCCGAGCACCCCCTGCCTCGGCCTCGCGACCCCGCGACTCCCTCCTGCAGCGCGTGCAAGCCACCAGGAGGTGGGCTCCCTTGCTGCACAGGAGCTCCTCGCCGCCCAGATCCGTTCCCCATCTCGCCGGACCTCCCTGCAAGCGTCGCCGCCGGCGGCCACAGGTCCAGCGCCATGCCTTGCCTCCTTCCCTCTTTCTTCCTTCTCCCTCTGTATTCACCTCTCTCTCTCTGTCTCAACAGGGAACTGAGCTCCATGGCCATCGCCGCCCTTGTGAAGTCGTTCCCGTCGCCACGAACCACCCTGTCGCTGGGAGCTAGCACCTTGTCCACTTGCCATCTTTGCCGCCCGTGGGCCTCCCTGCCCGACGCCATGGATTGCCGCCGCCCCGCTGCTCTGAGACCCAAGTCTCGTCGATCTGTAGCCCGAGCTCGCGCCTGTCCTCGCCGGAGTCCTTCTCCTCGCCGCTGCCTTCGCCAAGTCACTCGCCGGAGCGCTCGTCCCCAAGTTCCGCGCCTCTGCTTCCCCTGCATCGCCCCTGTCTTCTGCCTCTGTTCGAGAGGAGGCGACTGCAGCGCTCGGCCGCGCATTGACTGCGCCCGCCTCGCGCGTGGGTTGCGTGCTGGCATCCAGATCAGGCCCAACCAGTGCCCCGCCGGCCTGCCTCTTCCATCGACTGGGCCTTGGCCCTTGGTGAGCCGCCCAAACCCCCCCCCTTTGCACTGTTGGGCCAGTTGGATTCGGCCCGTGTAGGTTTTTTTTCCAGATCTGCGATTTTAGCAATTATCCCAGGAATGTCTGTTTTATAGAAAACCCCTTGAGTTCATGCATATAATAACAAATTAATCATGCATCAGATTTAAATAACCTATATATGTAAAGTTCTTAGAATTTCATCTAGTTTCATAATATGCCACTTTCATCCCATGTTAAAATGTTTAAAAATGTTGTTTGTTTAAATTTGCTTAAATGCCATGTTAAAATGATTTATTTCATAACTAATTAACCGTAACTCGGAATTTAATAAACTTTATATGTAAATGGGGTAGAAAAATGCCTAGGTTAACATGGTGCACTTTATTTTGCTGTTTAACAACATTAAAATTGTGTTTATGGCAGAACAGTACCAATTCCAAAATATGCATATGAGGATTTTCCGGATTTGTTGTTTGTTGTTCCGGCCTCATTTAAACTTGCCTAAATAGATAGTTTATTTATGCTTCACCTCTTGCCATGTTTAATAACATTTAATATTGTCGGGTACATAAACGAGAGAGAACTAAATAATTGATGTGGTGTTTCGTCAATATGCAACTCGATGCATATTGAGCTCCACTTAATTTGTAGTATTGTTTATGCACTTTGCCATGCCATGCCTCATTAAACCGGACATGCATCATACTTGATTGTGCATCATGCCATGTGTATGTGGTGGTTGTTTACTATGTTGTTTGTTTCTTTCCGGGTTGCTTCTCCCGTTACCTTCGGTATCGTTCCGGAGTTGTGAGGATTCGTTCGACTACGTCCGTTTGTCTTCTTCATGGACTCGTTCTTCTTCCTTGCGGGATCTCAGGCAAGATGACCATACCCTCGAAATCACTTCTATCTTTGCTTGCTAGTTGTTCGTTCTATTGCTATGCCGCGCTACCTACCACTTGCTATTTCAAGCCTCCCAAATTGCCATGTCAGCCTCAAACCTTTTCACCCTTCCTAGCAAACCGTTGTTTGGCTATGTTACCGCTTTTGCTCAGCCCCTCTTATAGCGTGTTAGTTGCAGGTGAAGTTGAAGATTGCTCCATGTTGGAACATGTTTATGTTGGGATATCACAATATATCTTATTTTAATTAATGCATCTATATACTTGGTAAAGGGTGGAAGGCTCGGCCTTATGCCTGGTGTTTTGTTCCACTCTTGCCGCCCTAGTTTCCGTCATACCGGTGTTATGTTCCTTGATTTTGCGTTCCTTACGCGGTTGGGTGATTTATGGGACCCCCTTGACAGTTCGCTTTGAATAAAACTCCTCCAGCAAGGCCCAACCTTGGTTTTACCATTTGCCTACCTAAGCCTTTTTCCCTTGGATTCTGCAGACTCAAGGGTCATCTTTATTTTAACCCCCCGGGCCAGTGCTCCTCCGAGTGTTGGTCCACACTAGAGCCCTTTGCAGCGCCACCTCGGGGAAACTTGAGGCCTGGTTTTAGTTGTACGGACTGCTCATCCGGTGTGCCCTGAGAACGAGATATGTGCAGCTCCTATCGGGATTTGTCGACACATTCGGGTGGTCTTGCTGGTCTTGTTTTACCATTGTCGAAATGTCTTGTAACCAGGATTCTGAGACTGATCGGGTCTTCCCGGGAGAAGGAATATCCTTCGTTGACCGTGAGAGCTTATAATGGGCTAAGTTGGGACACCCCTGCAGGGTATTATCTTTCGAAAGCTGTGCCCGCGGTTATGTGTCAGATGGGAATTTGTTAATATCCGGTTGTAGAGAACTTGACACTCGACTTAATTAAAACGCATCAACCGCGTGTGTAGCCGTGATGGTCTCTTTTCGGCGGAGTCCGGTAAGTGAACACGGCTTTTGGGTTATGTATGACGTAAGTAGGAGTTCAGGATCACTTCTTGATCATTACTAGTTGACGACCGTTCCGTTGCTTCTCTTCTCGCTCTTATTTGCGTATGTTAGCCACCATATATGCTTAGTGCTTGCTGCAGCTCCACCTCACTACCCTTTCCTTCCTATAAGCTTAAATAGTCTTGATCTCGCGGGTGTGAGATTGCTGAGTCCTCGTGACTCATAGATACTTCCAAACAGTTGCAGGTGCTGAGGATACCAGTGCAAGTGATGCTACCGAACTCAAGTGGGAGTTCGACGAGGACCTTGGTCGTTACTATGTTTCTTTTCATGTTGATCAGTAGTGGAGCCCAGTTGGGAAGATCAGGGATCTAGCATTTGGGGTTGTCTTCTTTTCTTTTGGTTCCGTAGTCGGACCTATGTGTGTACTCTGATTGATGTATGATTTCATTTATGTATTGTGTGAAGTGGCGATTGTAAGCCAACTCTTTATCCCATTCTTGTTCATTACATGGGACTGTGTGAAGATGACCCTTCTTGCGACAAAACCACAATGCGGTTATGCCTCTAAGTCGTGCCTCGACACGTGGGAGATATAGCCGCATCGTGGGCGTTACAAGTTGGTAATCAGAGCCATCCCTGACTTAGGAGCCCCCTGCTTGATGGAATCGCTGACGTTGTTGAGTCTAGAACAAAAATGTTTTGAGTCTTAGGATTATATATATCGGAGAGTAGGATTCTTTTTACTCCTTAGTCCCTTCGCCGCTCTGGTGAGGCCTCCTGATGTAGAAGTTTTAACTTTTCTCTCCTCAAATTTCACTAAATTTTTTTTTAGGATCACGCGGGTATCTTGGAATCGTTCCGATGGTTTTGTGACGAGAACATTGTTCTTGGTGCCTCCTGACATTTAGGGGTTGTGGCAGTGTCCCGGGGAGTTGAGCTCCGAGGTGTTGTCGTCACAATTTTATCGTTGCAGTTCTGGAATACCTGAGTTTCGCCGACATCGAAAATCTCTTTTAAGCAGTTGTTGGTGAGATCACCTCGACGCCACCCAGTACTGGGGCGGGAGTTCGGGAGTATTGCCATAACTCATATAACGGATGCTTTTCGAAGGTTGAGGTAAATGATTTCCGAAGGTTTTTTGGTTATGTGTTGAAGGATGGATACAGCTGGATCTAGGTATTGTTAGTTTGGGTGATATATTTTGTGTCCCCTATATCCCCAACACCAGATTGCATAACCAGAAAGTTTCGGGAGTTTATAAGTGGGAATTCAAGTAGCTCCTAGGATATCTTTCCGACAGATGCATGATATGAGATTGGGGTTCGACGTCTAGTGGTCCGCCTTTCCACGGTTGGTTTTATAGTGGTCTCGTAGTGTCTTAAAGAGTCCTTGGCTATGCCGACTCGGGGACGCTTCGTATGTCATGTGCACTGCCTTGTACATGATGGTGCTGTACCATCGAGCCCGTGTGGGCCCCACCACGAAAACTTCGGACGAAATCTCTATCATATGTTTGTTCCGGCTTATTCCGCAAGCCAAATCCTTTGTTTTGTTTTAAGTTGTAGTATTCGAGTTGCTTCGAAGTCAAATGTGGATTCCATACCTTTTCTAAGTGGTGTTCTCATGTTTCTATGGGAGTGTTAATCCTTCTTGGTCATCAAGAGTGTCATCCCAATTCTATTTCCAACCGGCGTGCTTCTCTTCAAGTGGATCCGATCATTTCAACATTCGCGAGATCAGTTCTCAGTGCTTTGCAACGGTGTTTGCTTCATCCGTCCCAAGTTGTCTTTGTTTTCCCGCCCTCCCACCCTTTTTCTTAAAGGACTCAGATTTCTTAATCAAGTATCCATTTTATTCATGTGAAGTCCCTTCATTCTTTTCAATCAATGTTCTTACCCGGTGGTTCTCATGAAGATGTTCTTCAAGTTTATCATTCTTCGTTCTTTTTCTTCTCCGGTGGACTAAATTCAAGCCTTCAATGTTGGTCACATTCCTTTCCTTGTTTCAAATGTTTTTCTCATGCCGGTGTATCTCTTAATCATTCACCTCTCGCTTTCCATGTGTTCCGGAGTGTTGAAGATATCTCAGGAGATTCGTGTTTTCATTCAAGATCCGTTCAAGCTATTTCGAGGTTGTTATCTCATTCAAGCCATTTAATTCAACCGGCGCAATCTTTCTTTTAATCATTCAACGGTGTTTCTTTTGAGTGGGCCCTAACCCACAGGTCTTTTCCCAGGATCTTACCTGACTCTTCTAATTTTTCTGGAGTTATTCTCAAATTCATTGCAAAGTTTGACGTAAGAATGAAGTATCATCAGTCATATGTCTTTCTCCAAGATCTTTCAAATTCTTTTCATTTTTGGTTCAACCTTTCTAATTTTTCATCCCGGAGTATCTCAACAATTCATGGTGGTGTTTCGCATCATCATTCTGAACATTTGAAGACCGAAGAAGAGTTTCTCTTAAATCTTGCTCCATTCTCTTCAAGATTCATGGTTATAGCTTGATGCCATCCTCTCATAATTGTTTTCGATTGTGAGAATTCTTTTCACCCACCCGGAGCATTTCAGAAGTCTTTTCAGTTTGATTCTTCGGAGCCCATCATCTCAGAATTATTCATTCAAGCTTTCAGCTCTCATTCTCCAAATCATACCGGTGCATCACTCAAATATCCTCTAATCAGTTCGTGATCTCTTCATTCACTTGTATCTAAATTCTGTCAAGTATCTTTATTCGTTTTCTAATTCTTCCCGGTGAATTGCGCCTTTGCTACTTTCATTTCCAATTCTTATGGTGGTTCATTCAAGATTTCACTTCCTTCGTTATCGTATCAACTCATTCGTTCTTTCAAATCCTACTGACGATTTGGGGAAGACCTTATTCAAGTTTGCGCTATATCTCTCTTAATCCTTTATACGGGAATAAGTAGTATGCCAAATCCGTTGCTTGTCATCAATTTATATTGGTGAAGGATAAACATAACATAATTCTTGTTCTTGTTTCATCCAAGTGTTTAATTCTTTCAACCGGAGTTTGTTCGTGATATCAATATCTCAGTTATATGTTGTCCATCTTTTCTTTCCAGAGGTTCATCAAAATTCTTGATTTCAGTTGTTCATCTTTTCTTTCCGGAGTTCCAAGTTTTATCGATTATACCATTTCAAAGCTTCATCTAATCATTGCAAGGCTTCTCCCGGAGTTCTTTTCAACTTTCCCTTTCGTTTGATCATTCTTTTATTACCGGAATTCTTCATGGAGGCTCTACATGGTGCTTCGTCAAGGATTCTTTTCATTCTTCAATTGTTCGTCAAGAATTCTCTCGGAGTTAAGATCCGCCAAGCTATACTCTAAAATAAACATGGTGTTCAACACATGTTTTGTTTTGTGGAGTCCAAGCATTCTTCATCTTGCATTCTAAAGTGCAATTCGTTCTACCTTATCATTTGAGGTGGTGTTATGTCATTCTTGACAATTTGAGTTCGCGTTTCATGATTCACATGTTGTCAAGAATGAGATATTTTAAATCCACCAATCTCCTCGTTGGATTTATCTTGTGTCATGGTTCACCTAAAGCCTTCCCTAAGGAATGTTGCTAATTATGGTGTCTAACAATGATCCAAGTTTTCTCCTATCCTCTCGGCGAGAGAAGATTTCATCTCTTCGTTGATCTCAAGCAAGCAATTGTTTTCGTTAGTGGCAAAAATTTCACCTCATAATTTTGAGAAGTTTTCCATAAGCCCACTACAAGTTTATTCTTTTCGTTGTTGGTTTTCCAACAACTCCGTTCTAACCTTCTTGGAAGGATGCTTCCCAAATTCAATTGTGGTAGAAGTTATCATTTCCTTCTCCGTTCTCTTATTCCGACGAACTATCTTATATTTGTTCGTCCCGGAGGCATTGTGATATCGCTCTCTTCGACCCATCATCTTGTTTTGTCTAGATCATGCAATTTTTCCTTTGTTATCCGTTTAGCCGGAGTGTCATGTATTCATTCGAGTTCTCTCATCTTATCAAGTTTTGTCTCCTTCCTCAACCGGAGGGCTGTCAGAAATCTTTCTGACCAATTGTGCCATTCTTTCGATAGTTCCGGAGGTAGTGTGCTGTTGATTTCATTAAGTATCCTCTCATCTTGTCAAGTTCATGTTCAATTCCTTCAATTTACAGTCGGAGTGCTGTCCAAATTATATCATTCTTATTCCTTTTTTATCTTGTTTTAACCGGAGTGTTGTGTCTATCATTCCTCTTTTAATTAGAGTCTCATCCAAGTGCTTTCATTTTGCCAAGTTCATATTCTATCCCTTCCATTTTCCAACCAGAGCGTTATCGTAATTGATCATTATCGTTCCTTTTACATCTTGTTTCAACCGGAGTGCTTGCATGTACTTCTTGTCCATCGTAACCATTTTTGTTTGTCTTTCAACCTACAAGGTTCTTGTAATATTCCTTGTTCCTCTTGCTGAACGGAGTGATTTAAATTTTGTTCACCTCGGTCGTGTCATTTCTTCAAGCTTTGTGACCTCTCAAGGTTTTTTGGTTTCACTCGTTTGTCAAGAAGCAATTTGTTTTACCTCTTCCCCTAACATTTCTCTCCGGTGCCATCCTAGATCTCGGGACGAGATCCTCTTGTAGTGGTGGAGTGTTGTGACGCCCCAAGACCGACGCTCCAGAAGCCTTCCATGTTTTTCGTGTTCGGCGTGTGTTTTATTTGTATGTTGCATTCATCATCGCATCTTTTGCATTGCATCGGCACTTCGTTGCCGTCATGTTTTAAAACTTGCATTCGCTCGTTGTTGACGTTTCTCCCTTTTGCCTTCATCACCTTCCCTCGGATCGCCTTGCCTGCGTTGACCGTTCCAGACCAATCGGGTTTTCGCTTCCCTCTTGACCATGACCGCGTAACCCCTCTTTGCGCAGAGTATCGACCCCTCGCCCGTGTCCGAAACTTCCCCGAACCCGAACCGGACTATCGTTACCATTGGGTCCGAATCATCCCCCAACATCCCTAAAATATCTCCGTTTTATTATTTGGACTCCCTACTGTCACGACTGGTTTTTCAATAAAATATTTATTGAGAGACCAATCCCTTTTACGGACCAGTAAGGAAGAATTCCTTCTCACTGGTAGACAATATCTTGGTCACAGAAGAAAAATACCAGGAGTACTGAATATGATACAAGGTTGAGCGGAGACTGCTCACCAATTTATTACAAACACGCCTATAAAACGTAACGGCGGATAGGGTGCCATGACTACTAACTCACGATAACAACGGTGGTGGAAATATCACCGCGAAGTGGGGGAAATGACTCCTGAAAGCTACAGCTCTTCGAGCGTCGGAGTGAGGCTCGAGGAGACTTATTGCGGGTGGCGGAAGCGTATATAATACAAGTGACCAAAATCCAGGATCGCACGGGACTGACTGGGATTCCTCTAGGCGTCAGACTCACTATCAAACTCTTCATCCATGAGATCGCCTTCGTCAACATCTGGCCAAATCAACAAGCCAGGTGATTACTATGAAAGTACTCGCAAGACAGTTCAGACATAAGATATAACAAATGTAAACATGATGCATATGAATAGATTTAACAAGTGCGTTCAGACATAGAGATAATGATGCATGGGAAAATAACAGGGAAGTCGGGCGGTAGTCCTCCCGAAATCCCAAAATAAATACTGGGTGCCAAACGAGGGTCTGAATGACTCCTCGAGAGGAAACTGCAAGAATAAATATACCGGTGCCAAACGAGGGTCTGAATGACTCCTCGAGAGGAAACTGCAAGAATAATAATACCGGTGCCAAACGAGGGTCTGAATGACTCCTCGAGAGGAAACTGCAAGAATAATAATGCCGCAGTCGGGCGTCGGGGCGACACCACATAAAGGGCTTATAACAGGAAATAAAAGACAGTGCGTGCCACAGTCGGACGTCTGAGCGACATCACATAAAGGGCTTATATTGAAAGTAAACGACAAACATGCCGCAGTCGGACGTCTGAGCGACATCACATAAAGGGCTTATATTGAAAGTAAACGACAAACATGCCGCAGTCGGACGTCTGAGCGACATCACATAAAGGGCTTATATTCATAACTCAATAGCTCATGAATTTAAATCATAACAAGAGAATAATCAGTCATGAGGTAAACAACAGGGTTAGTCCATCCACAGGAATAACGTTCAGCCAAGTTTACAACTCACGCATGCTTACCGGAAGGAAATAGAACACGAGGGTTTAACATAGACATGGATCCACTGATCACGTTACTTGACCATGGATACGGTGACTCGGAAGGATTTGACTCTGCAGAATTTGTACTTTAACCACAGCCAACGGATTTCAGTAGTCACGGGGACTAGTTCCGTTTACGGTGTTTTGGAAGAAACACATCTAACCAGTACACACCCATTCAACAATCCGAAGCCAGGAATCACCCTCGGCAAAGTTCAAGAAAAACCTTGAGACGGGGAGGCTACAACCTCGCGTAGCATGGGATCAAATTTCTATACGCGCGCTCTAAAGGGTGCCCCCCTCTCGGTCCCAACCGGAAACACCCATGCCCCCTGACCGGATGACTGGCTTTAATCCAGGGCCATGGAACCATCATCCCGGCCCCTCTGTTTGGTGTGTACACGGATAGAGGTTACCAACTTACTAAACCGCATTCTGGCAGAAAACAAGTGGTAGCACGGAAGGGGAAAGAACGATAACGTGACTCCGTCCACGTTAACGTCGGAATTTGTCGGATGACGCAAGGCTGGCATGCTACAACAGTACCACCTTGCTGCCCTTCATGTCACCACATGATTAGGCCATCTCTCATCAGAGATCATCGCAACTTTGGAACACGCGGGTAGTTGCCTTACAAGCAACGAGGTACTCACCGATACTCATATGCCACGCACAACCTCTCACGCAAACATGCAAAACACCTATCATATCAAAGGTTCAAACATGCTTGCCTGGTTCGGAGAAATCGGAGTCTAGCTCAGCGAAGTTCGCAGCTCCATCACCTCTTCCGGAACCTACGGCATAGCGAAAAAGTGTACTAACGTGAAAACCAACGCGTGCATAAAAGTTGTTCCAAAAATTTTCCAAATAAATCCCATAAAAAACTAGACAAAATTATAAGACTGTCAGAAAAAGAATCACTCAAAAAAAAATCCCTTTTTATTAAAAAGTTATAAAGGTTTCTGTCCAGGGACTCATCTGTAATGAAACAGAAAAGTTCCAGGGTCTAAACTGAGAAAACAGAAAACGCTTCGGAAAGAAACGCGCCAGCTCAAAGGGAAAACGTATTTGCCCGAAGGCGCCAACAAAAAAGTTTCGAGGGAGAAGAGAATAGAGGCTGACAGGGGGGGTCCACATGTCATGTTTAAAAAGTTCGCCGGCGCCCGAAGGTTGCGCTGGTCGCCGGCGTCGAACCACGGCGAGACAGGGAGATCGGAGTGTACCAAGAGCTTCAGCGTGTCCTTCCGCGTCGGTGGGTGGTGGACTCGAGCGACGGAGAGCACCACGTCGACGGTGACACTTTCTCCGGCGGACGGCGGCTCGGGTGATGATGGAGAACTCCGGTGGGTGCTGCAAACTCCGAATTGAAGCGCGGGTCAGGAGAGTGGATACATAGGGAAGCTACTGGCAAGAGATGGGAGGCAGAGGTGCACGCACGGGAGCGAATCGAGCTGGATCCCGTGGCGGGTCGCGGCGGCCGGAGTCGGGGAAGAAAGCTCCCTCGGGGCTCTTTCAGTGGCTTGGTGTGGTCTAGGTGGAGTGCAGAGGTGGTGTGGGTTCGAGTTGAAGCTCGGGGCCTCTATTTATAGGCGGATCGAGGGGTTGGCCGTGAACGGAGAATCTCCGGCGAGCAATTACGGCGAGGCAGCGGATTGGCAGGGGGTTTAGGTGGCCAGGCAGCATCAGTGGGAGTTACTGGTCCCGTTCCCCCGCTAATCCCGGTCGGTCGTGGCGTAATGGCGCCGGTCCACGGTGGGGTGGACGCACGGGCACGACGGCGGCAGAGAGCGCGCTCCGCGCCCAGCGGTTCACGACGAGGGTGGCAGCGCGCACTGGGGAGTGGGTGGCCACGCGGCGGCCTCCGGTGGCTTGGGCGGCGCTGGGTGGCGCCGTCTGCGCTGCGCCTCTCTCTGGCGGCCGCAAAGCCGCCGCTGGCGTCGGTCACGGGGCGGCGCACCTCTCCCAGCTCGTCGCTGACGTCCGCAAGGCTCCAGGCGCTCGTGCGGTGCAGAGGACAAGGGGGAGGGGACGGGGAGCAAGGCGCCAACGCGGCACTGTCGAGATCGACAACATGTTCTGAAGAAAACGACAGTAGATCACTGAACTGTATTTCTGAAACTCTGAACTTGACATTGACAATGCTCTGCAGGTGTTCGACAGAATGATTTGGCAAGGAGAAATTTTTTCCTGGGGCTGGGACTTGGTGAGGTGACCTCTCAATGCACCCAGAGGCTGCCTGATTTTCCTCAAATTTTTTGGAGAAGGATTTGAATGAATTTCATCAAATTTGGCAAATCTGGTCCAAACTTGCAGCAAGTATAGTTTGAAAAATTTGAACTGAAGACCAGTGGATCTTCATGGATCTTGGTTGAGGGCTCAAAGGACTAGGAAGGGAAATTGGTTTGGGGGCAAAAATCAAAACAGAAATGGTAGCTCCTTTGTAAATCTCCAAGGGCTAGAATAGAAGGCAGAAATTGTTTTGATAAGATTTAAATGGAAAATAATCATATGGGGAGGTTCAACTTGCTGGATTTGATGCAAATCGTGATCCAAAGACGAGGGAAGGTTTAGGAGAGTGGATTTGCACTAAGGTCATGGCATGAGAGGTTTGTTGAAAGTGGTAAAGGATTATTCCAAAAGCTATAGAGTATTTTCAAAGAAATTTTCAATAGACATTTTTCCCAAGTGAAAAGCATTTTGGCTTGAGTCCAAAATAAAAAGCAAGGACCTCCAAGACCAAAATCAAGCCTTGGGTGAAACCAAATAAAACTCTTGCCATATAAATATTTTGAAAGGGAGGGTTCTTTTGAAGGAAATATTTAAATCACCTCCCTCAAGTCAAATAATTTCTTTTGAAAAATCCAAATGAAATTTTGGGTGTCACAACACCTACCCCCTTAGGAAAAATCTCTTCCTCGAGATTACTGCTGATCCTCAAATAGATATGGGTACTCTGCCTGAAGAAAATCTTCCCTTTCCCATGTAGCTTCATCCTCGGTGTGGTTGCTCCACTGAACTTTGAAAAATTTAGTTGTTTTCTGTCGGGTCCTCCGTTCAGACTCTCCCAATATCTTTACTGGCCGTTCTCTGTAGGTGAGATCTGGTTGTACATCGATGCTCTCATGGGATACATGCTTCTCCGGGTTACTTACACATTTTCTCAATTGTGAGACGTGGAATACGTCATGGACGTCTGACAGCTCCTTGGGTAAGTCTAGTTTGTAGGCCACTGTGCCTCTTCGTGCCTCTATACAAAATGGTCCGATAAATCTCGGGGCTAGCTTCCCCTTAATTTTGAACCTTTGCAGGCCTCTCATAGGAGACACTCGTAGGTATACGGAATCACCGGGTTCAAAGCTGACCTCACGATGTTTTTGATCGTAGTAGCTCTTTTGTCGGC
Organism: Triticum aestivum; assembly: GCF_018294505.1. Classification (NCBI taxonomy): domain Eukaryota; kingdom Viridiplantae; phylum Streptophyta; class Magnoliopsida; order Poales; family Poaceae; genus Triticum; species Triticum aestivum. The sequence continues at coordinate 290,220,942 of NC_057814.1, read as the reverse complement.
TCTGTGCTGTCTTGAGTCTGTCCCTGATCTGCTTAACTTTCTCCTCGGCCTCTTTAAGCATGTCTGGGCCGAAGATATTGCTGTCACCTGTTTCTGACCAATTCAGTGGGGTATGACACCTCCGTCCATACAATGCTTCAAAGGGTGCCATTTGCAAGCTGGCTTGGTAACTATTGTTGTAAGCAAACTCGGCATACGGCAAACTCTCTTCCCAACTGGACCCATAGGTGAGCACACAGGCTCTCAGCATATCCTCTAGGATTTGGTTCACACATTCCGTTTGTCCATCAGTCTGAGGGTGGTACGCTGTACTGAAAGCTAGCTGCATGCCCAGAGCTTGTTGCAGGTGATCCCAAAATTTGGAGACAAATTGTGTGCCTCGGTCGGATATTATAGTCTTTGGGACTCCATGCAAACAAACTATACGGGAGAGATAAAGTTTGGCCAGTCTTGTGTGGAGTAGGTCGTCTTTACGGGAATGAAATGGGCTACCTTGGTTAGCCTATCTGTGATGACCCATATGGCATCATTTCCGCGTTGTGATCGTGGTAGTCCGACGATGAAGTCCATTCCTATTTCATCCCATTTCCACTCCGGTATCCTGTTTGGCTGGAGTAGCCCTGCTGGCTTTTGATGCTCGGCCTTGATGCGCTGACATGAATCGCAACAAGCAATAAATGTGGCTATATCCCTTTTCATACCGTGCCACCAAAATCTTTCCTGAATGTGTTTGTACATTTTGGTTCCTCCAGGGTGGATCGAGTATGGAGCGGTGTGGCTTTCGGTTAGGATTTGTTGCTTGAGTTCCTCAATGTTAGGTACGCAAAGTCTGTCTCCGTACCATAATATTCCTTCACTGTCTGTGACGAACTCTAAAGCCTTACCAAGGTTCATTTTCTTCTTTATACCTTTGATGCTGGGATGTCCCTGTTGAGCCTTCTTAATTTGTTCCACTAGGGTGGGTTGTATCTCCAGATTTGATACGGTGCCCTCCAACACTAACACCATGTTGAGCCTAGCGAACTCTTGCTGAAACTCAGGCCTCAAGTTTTGCGGACCGTCGTTGTCCGGGCTGGGGTTTCGACTAAGGGCATCAGCCACTACATTTGCTTTCCCTGGATGGTAGTGAATGCCGACATCATAGTCCTTGACCAATTCCAACCAGCGTCGTTGGCGTAAATTTAGCTCTGGCTGTGTGAAAATATATTTGAGGCTCTTATGGTCTGTATATATTTCACAGCGATTTCCCAACAGAAAGTGCCTCCACTCCTTGAGTGCATGTATGACTGCTGCTAGCTCCAAGTCATGTGTTGGGTAATTTTCCTCATGTTTTCGCAGCTGCCTGGAGGCATACGCGACAACTTTGCCATCCTGCATTAGTACACATCCGAGGCCTTTTCGGGACGCGTCACAATATACTTCAAAACTCTTGTGTATGTCTGGCACGGTTAATACCGGTGCGGTTGTTAGCTTCTTCTTAAGTTCTTGGAAGCTTCTCTCGCATGCTTCCGTCCATACAAATTTCTTGTCTTTCTTGAGCAACTGTGTTATTGGTTTTGCCACAGTGGAGAATCCTTCAATAAATCTTCTGTAATATCCGGCCATTCCCAGGAAACTCCGCACATCTGTCACGTTGGCGGGTGGCTTCCAGTCAAGTATGGCTTTGACCTTTTCTGGGTCTACGGCCATGCCTTCTTGGTTCAATATATGGCCTAGGAAACCAACCTGCCTTAGCCAAAACTCACACTTGCTAAATTTGGCGTACAACTGATGTTTCCTTAATTCTCCCAAAACAATTCTGAGATGCTCAGCATGCTCTTCTGGTGTCCTTGAGTATACCAGAATATCGTCGATGAACACCACAACAAATTTGTCCATGGATTTCATGAACACTTTGTTCATGAGGTGGACGAAATATGCGGGGGTGTTCGTTAGACCAAAAGGCATCACTGTGAATTCGTATAATCCGTATCTGGAGGTGAATGCTGTTTTAGGGATATCTTCTGTCCGTACTTTCAATTGATGATATCCCGATCTCAAATCAATTTTTGAGAACACCTTGGCTTGTGCGAGCTGGTCAAACAAATCATTTATCCGTGGCATCGGATATTTGTTTTTGATGGTGACCATATTGAGAGCTCGATAGTCTATACACAGTCTCAGTGTCCCATCCTTTTTCTTGGCGAATAATACTGGCGAACCCCATGGTGAGGAGATGGCTCGAATAAATCCTTTGTCCAATAATTCCTTTATCTGCTTCTTCAACTCCACCAATTCTGAGGGTGCCATTCTATAAGGCTTCTTATAGATGGGATGGTAGCGGTGCCAGGTGCTAGTTCGATGCTGAACTCTATCTCTCGGTCTGGTGGCATGCCTGGCAGTTCTTCAGGAAATACATCAGGGAACTCGCATACCACTGGAACTTTACTCAGTTCTGAAATGTCCACTTTGTTTAGCTTTGGTTGCCGTGACCGTGGCCTTTCTTGGGCTGTAACCTTTATTGTCTTGCCGTGATGGTGAGTGAGAATCACGGTCCGATTGAAACAGTCAATGAATCCTTTGTTGGTGGTCAACCAGTCCATCCCTAAAATGACATCTAGTCCTTTATTTTCCAACACGATGAGATTTGCCTGGAACTGTAGTCCTTCGAATTCAATGATCACTCCTTGGCAGTAACTCTGAGCGATTTGCTTATTCCCGGGGGACTTGATGATCGTAGATTTTTCCAAGGGAAGTATCGGAAAACCATGTTGCAAAACGAAACTCTTCGAAATGAACGAATGGGAAGCTCCAAAATCAAACAAAACCGTGGCAGGTACTGTGTTGACAGGGAACGTACCGAGCACGATGTCTGGGGCATTCTGCGCTTCTTCCCTGGTCACATGGTTCAGGTGACCCTTCCTGTGGTTGTTGTTGCGATTGAAATTGTTGCGCTTGGGGGCTGGATTGTTTCCACCATTGTTCGGCTTGGGGGCCGAGTTCCTCGGCTTTGGGCACTGTTTAGCATAGTGCCCTTCTTCTCCACAAGCATAGCATGTGACCCCTGGATGGTACGTGAACTCCTTGTCCCTGGCATGAAACTGTCTCACGGGCCTTAGATCGGTAGTCGTGGATTTCCTTGCTCCTGTCCTTGGAAACTCAGTCTTGCTTCGGTTGTTGCGAGCGAGGGTCGTCTTGTCCCTTTTTCGCTTTCGGATATCTTCCAAACTACGGCGCTCATTCTCCAAGGTAATGGCCTTGTCAACCAGAGTTTTAAAATCCGGAAAAGTGTGTACAACCAGTTGGCATTTTAGTGCTGGTGCCAGGCCGTCCAGGAATTTCTCCATCTTCTTGTTCTCGGTCATGTGCTCGTCGTAGGCATAACGAGATAGCTGGGTAAACTGACCGTTGTATTCTGTCACTGACATGCCTCTTTGCTTGAGATCGTCAAATTCCCTCTTCTTGATTTTTATGATGCTCCGGGGAATGTGTGCCCCACGAAAGCCTTCCTTGAATTCTTCCCAGGTGATGTTGTGTTCACTGGGATGCATGTGTAGGAAGTTTTCCCACCATGCTGCAGCTGCTCCAGTAAGGTAGTGTGGTGCATAAAGCACCTTCTCATGATCTGAACACTGGGCAATAATCAGCTTCCTTTCGATGTCGCGAAGCCAATCGTCGGCTTCTAGTGGCCTATCGGTGTGAGCAAACGTTGAAGGGCGAGTCTTCTGTAACTCAGATAACTTGGAATGAGGTTGATAGGGTTCACAGTGGTTTCCCATATTGATGACGTGATTCATCATCTCTTGGTGTTGTTGCTGGCTTTGTTCGAAGAGACGGCATACTTGAGACAAGGCTGTTTAGCTGTCTTGTTGACTGGACTGTCCCTGAGTGAAGTTGTTGCTAGTCTGTGTTCCATAAACTTCTTCTGGCTGATTGGGCATGGAACGAATCCACGGACGAGACATTTTTCCAGTCTGGGGTATTATTTTGCAAAACTCATGAGAAGAACTGTGTGGCACAAAGAAAATCTTGCAAAGGCAAAAACTTAAAAGACCTCAAGATTTTCAAGAAAACTTAAACGATTTTGCACGGAGAAGAACTGCTTAGCATATATCTTACACGCGAAAAGCAAACACACGATACAGCACTCAGGATGTGCGTACACAATCCTGACATGTTATTTAGACTAGCGTACTCCTCTGGAAAGCAGCAAACACACTAATACAAACTAGCGTATAGAGAAAACACATCATACAAGCAGACATAACGCGCGGCTACTCGGCGCACTCAGTCGGAGATGGTGACGATGTCCTTTCCCTTGCCGAGGGCAAGACTCAGCGGTGCAGGAGATTCAACCTCCACCTCCTCTCTAGCAGGCTCCTGGCGCATAGCACTGTGCTGCGGTGATGGTGCGGGAGCGACAGGCGGCAGAGCGGGTGCGGCAGGCGGTGCAGCTCTGACTGGAGTAGGGGCGATGACTCGGTCGAACTCCTCAGTGGTAGGCAGATGGCGAGCAGTGGCCAAAATGGCCGGTGCATAAGAGGCTGAAGACGAGACGAATGTCAGAGGCGGTGCCGTGTGGAGAAGCTCCTTCCTGCAGGCAGGACCGCCCCGGACTAAGTCCATGCGGGCAGCCACAAGATCGTCTACGAGGTTGTCGAAAGATTCCTCCAGAGCCTTGAGGTACTCAACAACCATCTCGATGGCTTCATCTCGCTCTCCCCGATGGCAGGCAAATGCATAGTGACAAGTGTATGGCACATGGCATGGGAGGTAGCGGCAGCGACGAGTCTTCATCATCGGAAGGATGTCCCGAAGACGAGCTATCGCCTCACGGGCAGCCATCTGCATGGTATGCCTCTCCGTAGGCATGGCCCTTCCCATGAAACGGCAGTGGCGAGATGCAGAACGTCCTCCCTTGAATTGCACCACGGCTTGGTGCATAGACACGTCGTCGCTGAGCTTGTGCTGGTAAAGCGTAAACTCCGGACGAGTCGCTGGCCCGATCGCGAGCTTGGTGATGGAAACGAGGAGTTTGACAAACCCCTCGGGCACGTTCGTGAACACTCGAGTCTCGCAGTTACTGCCAGCCATCTACAAAAGTAGACAAAAATTCTGAGTAGTCAAGTCATAAATTTATGATGAACAACAGAAAATAGCTACATTTGCAAAAATGCTGAAAAAGCACAAAAGATGCTAATAACCGATTAGCGATCGCACCTAGTGGCTTCCTACAGTCAGCCTGGCTCTGATACCAAGCTTATCACGGCCGGTTTTTCAATAAAATATTTATTGAGAGACCGATCCCTTTTACGGACCAGTAAGGAAGAATTCCTTCTCACTGGTAGACAATATCTTGGTCACAGAAGAAAAATACCAGGAGTACTGAATATGATACAAGGTTGAGCAGAGACTGCTCAACAATTTATTACAAACACGCCGATAAAACATAACGGCGGATAGGGTGGCATGACTACTAACTCACGATAACAACGGTGGTGGAAATATCACCGCGAAGTGGGGGAAATGACTCCTGAAAGCTACAGCTCTTCGAGCGTCGGAGTGAGGCTCGAGGAGACTTATTGCGGGTGGCGGAAGCGTATATAATACAAGTGACCAAAATCCAGGATCGCACGGGACTGACTGGGATTCCTCTAGGCGTCGGACTCACTATCAAACTCTTCATCCATGAGATCGCCTTCGTCAACATCTGGCCAAATCAACAAGCCAGGTGATTACTATGAAAGTACTCGCAAGACAGTTCGGACATAAGATATAACAAATGTAAAGATGATGCATATGAATAGATTTAACAAGTGCGTTCAGACACAGAGATAATGATGCATGGGAAAATAACAGGGAAGTCGGGCGGTAGTCCTCCCGAAATCCCAAAATAAATACTGGGTGCCAAACGAGGGTCTGAATGACTCCTCGAGAGGAAACTGCAAGAATAAATATACCGGTGCCAAACGAGGGTCTGAATGACTCCTCGAGAGGAAACTGCAAGAATAATAATACCGGTGCCAAACGAGGGTCTGAATGACTCCTCGAGAGGAAACTGCAAGAATAATAATGCCGCAGTCGGGCGTCGGGGCGACACCGCATAAAGGGCTTATAACAGGAAATAAAAGACAGTGCGTGCCACAGTCGGACGTCTGAGCGACATCACATAAAGGGCTTATATTGAAAGTAAACGACAAACATGCCGCAGTCGGACGTCTGAGCGACATCACATAAAGGGCTTATATTGAAAGTAAACGACAAACATGCCGCAGTCGAACGTCTGAGCGACATCACATAAAGGGCTTATATTGAAAGTAAACGACAAACATGCCGCAGTCGGACGTCTGAGCGACATCACATAAAGGGCTTATATTCATAACTCAATAGCTCATGAATTTAAATCATAATAAGAGAATAATCGGTCATGAGGTAAACAACAGGGTTAGTCCATCCACAGGAATAATGTTCAGCCAAGTTTAATACTCACGCATGCTTACCGGAAGGAAATATAACGCGAGGGTTTAACATAGACATGGATCCACTGATCACGTTACTTGACCATGGATACGGTGACTCGGAAGGATTTGACTCTGCAGAGTTTGTACTTTAACCACAGCCAACGGATTTCAGTAGTCACGGGGACTAGTTCCTTTTACAGTGTTTTGGAAGAAACACATCTAACCAGTACACACCCATTCAACAATCCGAAGCCAGGAATCACCCTCGGCAACATTCAAGAAAAACCTTGAGATGGGGAGGCTACAAACTCGCGTAGCATGGGATCAAATTTCTATACGCGCGCTCTAAGGGGTGCCCCCCTCTCGGTCCCAACCGGAAACACCCATGCCCCCTGACCGGATGACTGGCTTTAATCCAGGGCCATGGAACCATCATCCCGGCCCCTCTGTTTGGTGTGTACACGGATAGAGGTTACCAACTTACTAAACCGCATTCTGGCAGAAAACAAGTGGTAGCACGGAAGGGGAAAGAACGATAACGTGACTCCGTCCACGTTAACGTCGGAATTTGTCGGATGACGCAAGGCTGGCATGCTACAACAGTACCACCTTGCTGCCCTTCATGTCACCACATGATTAGGCCATCTCTCATCAGAGATCATCGCAACTTTGGAACACGCGGGTAGTTGCCTTACAAGCAACGAGGTACTCACCGATACTCATATGCCACGCACAACCTCTCACGCAAACATGCAAAACACCTATCATATCAAAGGTTCAAACATGCTTGCCTGGTTCGGAGAAATCGGAGTCTAGCTCAGCGAAGTTCGCAGCTCCATCACCTCTTCCGGAACCTACGGCATAGCGAAAAAGTGTACTAACGTGAAAACCAACGCGTGCATAAAAGTTGTTCCAAAAATTTTCCAAATAAATCCCATAAAAAACTAGACAAAATTATAAGACTGTCAGAAAAAGAATCACTCAAAAAATCCCTTTTTATTAAAAAGTTATAAAGGTTTCTGTCCAGGGACTCATCTGTAATGAAACAGAAAAGTTCCAGGGTCTAAACTGAGAAAACAGAAAACGCTTCGGAAAGAAACGCGCCAGCTCAAAGGGAAAACGTATTTGCCCGAAGGCGCAACAGAAAAAGTTTCGAGGGAGAAGAGAATAGAGGCTGACAGGGGGGGTCCACATGTCATGTTTAAAAAGTTCGCCGGCGCCCGAAGGTTGCGGTGGTCGCCGGCGTCGAACCACGACGAGACAGGGAGATCGGAGTGTACCAAGAGCTTCAGCGTGTCCTTCCGCGTCGATGGGTGGTGGACTCGAGCGACGGAGAGCACCACGTCGACGGCGACACTTTCTCCGGCGGACGGCGGCTCGGGTGATGATGGAGAACTCCGGTGGGTGCTGCAAACTCTGAATTGAAGCGCGGGTCAGGAGAGTGGATGCATAGGGAAGCTACTGGCAAGAGATGGGAGGCAGAGGTGCACGCATGGGAGCGAATCGAGCTGGATCCCGTGGCGGGTCGCGGCGGCCGGAGTCGGGGAAGAAAGCTCCCTCGGGGCTCTTCCAGTGGATTGGTGTGGTCTAGGTGGAGTGCAGAGGTGGTGTGGGTTCGAGTTGAAGCTCGGGGCCTCTATTTATAGGTAGATCGAGGGGGTGGCCGTGAACGGAGAATCTCCGGCGAGCAATTACGGCGAGGCAGCGGATTGGCAGGGGGTTTAGGTGGCCAGGCAGCATCAGTGGGAGTTACTGGTCCCGTTCCCCCGCTAATCCCGGTCGGTCTTGGCGTAATGGCGCCGGTCCACGGTGGGGTGGCCGCACGGGCACGACGGCGGCAGAGAGCGCGCTCCGCGCCCAGCGGTTCACGACGAGGGTGGCAGCGCGCACTGGGGAGTGGGTGGCCACGCGGCGGCCTCCGGTGGCTTGGGCGGCGCTGGGTGGCGCCGTCTGCGCTACGCCTCTCTCTTGCGGCCGCAAAGCCGCCGCTGGCGTCGGTCACGGGGCGGCGCACCTCCCCCAGCTCATCGCCGACGTCCGCAAGGCTCCAGGCGCTCGTGCGGTGCAGAGGACAAGGGGGAGGGGACGGGGAGCAAGGCGCCAACGCGGCACTGTCGAGATCGACAACATGTTCTGAAGAAAACGACAGTAGATCACTGAACTGTATTTCTGAAACTCTGAACTTGACATTGACAATGCTCTGCAGGTGTTCGACAGAATGATTTGGCAAGGAGAAAAATTTTCCTGGGGCTGGGACTTGGTGAGGTGACCTCTCAATGCACCCAGAGGCTGCCTGATTTTCCTCAAAAATTTTGGAGAAGGATTTGAATGAATTTCATCAAATTTGGCAAATCTGGTCCAAACTTGCAGCAAGTATAGTTTGAAAAATTTGAACTGAAGACCAGTGGATCTTCATGGATCTTGGTTGAGGGCTCAAAGGACTAGGAAGGGAAATTGGTTTGGGGGCAAAAATCAAAACACAAATGGTAGCTCCTTTGTAAATCTCCAAGCGCTAGAATAGAAGGCAGAAATTGTTTTGATAAGATTTAAATGGAAAATAATCATATGGGGAGGTTCAACTTGCTGGATTTGATGCAAATCATGATCCAAAGATGAGGGAAGGTTTAGGAGAGTGGATTTGCACTAAGGTCATGGCATGAGAGGTTTGTTGAAAGTGGTAAAGGATTATTCCAAAAGCTATAGAGTATTTTCAAAGAAATTTTCAAAAGACATTTTTCCCAAGTGAAAAGCATTTTGGCTTGAGTCCAAAATAAAAAGCAAGGACCTCCAAGACCAAAATCAAGCTTTGGGTGAAACCAAATAAAACTCTTGCCATATAAATATTTTGAAAGGGAGGGTTCTTTTGAAGGAAAAATTTAAATCACCTCCCTCAAGTCAAATAATTTTTTTTGAAAAATCCAAATGAAATTTTGGGTGTCACAACACCTACCCCCTTAGGAAAAATCTCGTCCTCGAGATTACTGCTGATCCTCAAATAGATATGGGTACTCTGCCTGAAGAAAATCTTCCCTTTCCCATGTAGCTTCATCCTCGGTGTGGTTGCTCCACTGAACTTTGAAAAATTTAGTTGTTTTCTGTCGGGTCCTCCGTTCAGACTCTCCCAATATCTTTACTGGCCGTTCTCTGTAGGTGAGATCTGGTTGTACATCGATGCTCTCATGGGATACATGCTTCTCCGGGTTACTTACACATTTTCTCAATTGTGAGACGTGGAATACGTCATGGACGTCTGACAGCTCCTTGGGTAAGTCTAGTTTGTAGGCCACTGTGCCTCTTCGTGCCTCTATACAAAATGGTCCGATAAATCTCGGGGCTAGCTTCCCCTTAATTTTGAACCTTTGCAGGCCTCTCATAGGAGACACTCGTAGGTATACGGAATCACCGGGTTCAAATCTGACCTCACGATGTTTTTGATCGTAGTAGCTCTTTTGTAGGCTATGTGCTGTCTTGAGTCTGTCCCTGATCAGGTTAACTTTCTCCATGGCCATCGCCGCCCTTGTGAAGTCGTTGCCGTCGCCACGAACCACCCCGTCGCCGGGAGCTAGCGCCTTGTCCACTCGCCGTCTTCGCCGCCCATGGGCCTCCCTGCCCGACGCCATGGATGGCCGCCGCCCCGCTGCTCCGAGACCCAAGTCTCGTCGATCTGTAGCCCGAGCTCGCGCCTGTCCTTGCCGGAGTCCTTCTCCTCGCCGTTGCCTTCGCCAAGTCACTTGCCGGAGTGCTTGTCCCCAAGTTGCGTGCCTCTGCTTCCCCTGCATCGCCCCTGTCTTCTGCCTCTGTTCGACAGGAGGCGACTGCAGCGCTCGGCCGGACGTTGACTGCGCCCGCCTCGCGCGTGGGTTGCCTGCTGGCCTCCAGATCAGGCCCAACCAGCGCCCCGCCGGCCTACCTCTTCCACCGACTCGGCCTTGGCCCTTGGTGAGCCGCCCAAACCCCCCCTTTGCACTGTTGGGCCAGTTGGATTCGGCCCGTGTAGGTTTTTTTCCAGATCTGTGATTTTAGCACTTATCCCAGGAATGTCTGTTTTACAGAAAACCCCTTGAGTTCATGCATATAATAACAAATTAATCATGCATCAGATTTAAATAACCTATATATGAAAAGTGCTTAGAATTTCATCTAGTTTCATAATATGCCACTTTCATCCCATGTTAAAATGTTTAAAAATGCTGTTTGTTTAAATTTGCTTAAATGCCATGTTAAAATGATTTATTTCATAACTAATTAACCGACTAATTAACCGTAACTTGGAATTTAATAAACTTTATATGTAAATGGGGTAGAAAAATGCCTAGGTTAACATGGTGCACTTTATTTTGCTGTTTAACAACATTAAAATTGTGTTCATGGCAGAACAGTACCAATTCCAAAATATGCATATGAGGATTTTCCGGATTTGTTGTTTGTTGTTCCGGCCTCATTTAAACTTGGCTAAATAGATAGTTTATTTATGCTTCACCTCTTGCCATGTTTGATAACATTTAATATTGTCGGGTACATAAACGAGAGAGAACTAAATATATGATGTGGTGTTTCGTCAATATGCAACTCAATGCATATTGAGCTCCACTTAATTTGTAGTATTGTTTATGCACTTTGCCATGCCATGCCTCATTAAACCGGACATGCATCATACTTGATTGTGCATCATGCCATGTGTATGTGGTGGTTGTTTACTATGTTGTTTGTTTATTTCCGTGTTGCTTCTCCCGTTACCTTCGGTTTCGTTCCGGAGTTGTGAGGATTCGTTCGACTATGTCCGTTTGTCTTCTTCATGGACTCGTTCTTCTTCCTTGCGGGATCTCAGGCAAGATGACCATACCCTCGAAATCACTTCTATCTTTGCTTGCTAGTTGTTCGTTCTATTGCTATGCCGCGCTACCTACCACTTGCTATTTCAAGCCTCCCAAATTGCCATGTCAGCCTCAAACCTTTTCACCCTTCCTAGCAAACCGTTGTTTGGCTATGTTACCGCTTTTTCTCAGCCCCTCTTATAGCGTGTTAGTTGCAGGTGAAGTTGAAGATTGCTCCATGTTGGAACATGTTTATGTTGGGATATCACAATATATCTTATTTTAATTAATGCATCTATATACTTGGTAAAGGGTGGAAGGCTCGGCCTTATGCCTGGTGTTTTGTTCCACTCTTGCCGCCCTAGTTTCCGTCATACCGGTGTTATGTTCCTTGATTTTGCGTTCCTTACGCGGTTGGGTGATTTATGGGACCCCCTTGACAGTTCGCTTTGAATAAAACTCCTCCAGCAAGGCCCAACCTTGGTTTTACCATTTGCCTACCTAAGCCTTTTTCCCTTGGGTTCTGTAGACTCAAGGGTCATCTTTATTTTAACCCCCCCGGGCCAGTGCTCCTCCGAGTGTTGGTCCAAACTAGAGCCCTTTGCAGCGCCACCTCGGGGAAACTTGAGGCCTGGTTTTAGTTGTACGGACTGCTCATCCGGTGTGCCCTGAGAACGAGATATGTGCAGCTCCTATCAGGATTTGTCGGCACATTCGGGTGGTCTTGCTGGTCTTGTTTTACCATTGTCGAAATGTCTTGTAACCAGGATTCTGAGACTGATCGGGTCTTCCTGGGAGAAGGAATATCCTTCGTTGATCGTGAGAGTTATAATGGGCTAAGTTGGGACACCCCTGCAGGGTATTATCTTTCGAAAGCCGCGCCCGCGGTTATGTGGCAGATGGGAATTTGTTAATATCCGGTTGTAGAGAACTTGACACTCGACTTAATTAAAACGCATCAACCGCGTGTAGCCATGATGGTCTCTTTTCGGCGGAGTCCGGGAAGTGAACACGGCTTTTGGGTTATGTTTGACGTAAGTAGGAGTTCAGGATCACTTCTTGATCATTACTAGTTGACGAGTGTTCCGTTGCTTCTCTTCTCGCTCTTATTTGCGAATGTTAGCCACCATATATGCTTAGTGCTTGCTGCAGCTCCACCTCACTACCCTTTCCTTCCTATAAGCTTAAATAGTCTTGATCTCGTGGGTGTGAGATTGCTGAGTCCTCGTGACTCACAGATACTTCCAAACAGTTGCAGGTGCCGAGGATACGAGTGCAAGTGATGCTACCGAACTCAAGTGGGAGTTCGACGAGGACCTTGGTCGTTACTATGTTTCTCTTCATGTTGATCAGTAGTGGAGCCCAGTTGGGACGATCAGGGATCTAGCATTTGGGGTTGTCTTCTTTTCTTTTGGTTCCGTAGTCGGACCTATGTGTGTACTCTGATTGATGTATGATTTTATTTATGTATTGTGTGAAGTGGCGATTGTAAGCCAACTCTTTATCCCATTCTTGTTCATTACATGGGATTGTGTGAAGATGACCCTTCTTGCGACAAAACCACAATGCGGTTATGCCTCTAAGTCGTGCCTCGACACGTGGGAGATATAGCCGCATCGTGGGCGTTACAGTGCCCCTCCACCAAGTAGCGGGCACGAGCGCAGGATTTCCACCCCCGGGTGAGGTACATGACACCATTGGCGAGGAACTCTACGTTCACCCAAATGACACCATTGAGGCAACATTCACGCTCAACCACAACCCGTGCGGCTGGTCCATCTCCATTACCCTGGAGGAGGGACGAGGGAGCCGTAGCCTGCTCCTCAGTGGGTCGCGTAGCTGCACGATGAATTCGAGCGTGATGTCCCCCCTGTGGCCTTCCGCCGGGGGAGGGGCCGCTGGAGGCAGAACCACCGGCACTCCAGTCCGACCTCCTCAACCACGAGCGCCGTGTCGACCACGACCTCGCCCTGCGGCCCTTCCGCACATGCTGGAACCGGCTTCTACGGCCGCTGCCAAAGCAGAAGCATGACATTGATACGTCTCCATCGTATCTACTTTTCCTAATACTTTTCCTCTTGTTTTGGACTCTAATTTGCATGATTGAATGAAACTAACTCGGACTGACGTTGTTCCAGCAGAACAACCATGGTGTTGTTTTTGTGCAGAAATAAAAGTTCTCGGATTGGAACGAAACTTTGCGAGGAATTTTTATACAATAAAAGATAATTTCTGGAGCCAAGAACCACCGGAGGGGGGCACCTGGGTGGGCAGAACCCACCAGGGCGCCCCCAACCCCTCCAGGCACGCCCAGGTGGGTTGTCCCCACCTGGTGGCCCCGCAGACCTCAACCATGATACTAACAAATCACATTTTTGGATAAAAAATGAGGGAGGAAGAATTATCGCGTTTCATGAGACGGAGCCGCCGCCACCTCCTGTTCTTCATCGAGAGGCCAGATCTGGAGTCCGTTTGGGGCTTTGGAGAGGGGGATCTTCGATCTTCATCATCACCAACCCTTCTCCATCGCCAATTCCATGATGCTCCCACCGGGAGTGACTAATTCCTTCATAGGCTCGCTGGTCGGTGAGGAGTTGGATGAGATTCATCATGTAACCGAGTTAGTTTTGTTAGGGCTTGATCCCTAGTATCCACTATGTTCTGAGATTGATGTTGATATGACTTTGCCATGCTTAATGCTTGTCACTTTGGGCCCGGGTGCCATGATTTCAGATCTGAACCGTTTATGTTATCACCATTATATCTATGTTCTAGATCCGATCTTGGAAGTTATATTCACCTATTACGTGTTATGATCCGTAAACCCCGGAGTGACAGTAGTCGGGACACTTTCCAGTGATGACCGTAGTTTGAGGAGTTCATGTATTCACTGTGTGTTAATGCTTTGTTCCGGTTCTTTATTAAAAGGAGGCCTTAATATCCCTTAGTTTCCAATAGGACCCTGCTGCCACGGGAGGGTAGGACAAAAGATGTCATGAAAGTTCTTTCCGTAAGCATGTCTGAATGTTTACAGAATACATGCCTACATTATATTTATAAACTGGAGCTAGTGCCATATCGCCCTAAGTTATGACTGTTATATGATGAATATCATCCAACAAATTCACTGATCCAATGCCTACGAATTTCTCTTATACTGTTTCTGCTAAGTTACTATTGCTACTATTACTATTGCACTTGCTACAAAATCATTCCTATCACTGTTACCGTTACTTTTTTTGTCGCTACTACTATCAAAACTATCATACTACTTTGCTACTGATCACTTTGCTGTAGATAATTAATCTCCAGGTGTGGTTGAATTGACAACTCAGCTGCTAATACTTGCAAATATTCTTTGGCTCCCCTTGTGTCGAATCAATACATTTGGGTTGAATACTCTACCCCCAAAAACTGTTGTGATCCCATATACTTGTGGGTTATTAGACATCAAGGAGAAGCTCTCGCTGCCACGGTGGAAGAATGAGTGATAACCCACAAGCATAGGGGATCGCAACAGTTTTGGAGGGTAGAGTATTCAACCCAAATTTATTGATTCGACACAATGGGAGCCAAAGAATATTTGAAAGTATTAGTGATAACCCACAAGTATAGGGGGTCGTTTGTAGCCTTGTTTGATAAATAAGAGTGTCGAACCCAGCGAGGAGCTAAAGGTAGAACAAATATTCCCTGAAGCTCTATCGACCACCGATACAACTCTACGCACACTTGACGTTTGCTTTACCTAAAAAAAGTATGAAACTATTTTGCAAGAATAAAACTATGACTACTTTGCGAGGATAAAACTACGAATAAATTGTGTCGGCGTTCTGGGAACGGGGGTCCCCAGACTTGCCTGCCTGCGGCCCGCGGCGTGGCTAAGCCAGCAGGCCGTACGACCCATCTTCATCAACAAGGCATCCAAGACCCTCGCGAAGGGCCAAGCCTCGCGAGGTGGACGACGCAAGACCTCCTCAGGAGTGCCCTAGTCAGGCAGGCTCACGAGGAGTGGAGATATCAAGGCAGGGCGAACCTCACGAGGCTCTCGTGACGTGAGCCGTGACGATCGACACCAGGCGGGCGCCAGCGCGCGCAGCGTCCTTGTTTCCTCTTTGGTGCTAAGGAAGCAAGCGCAGGCGAGGAGTCCCGAGGCATCAGGCAAAGGTTGCTATATCAGTGCAACGAGACCAAGACCAGGAGGACGGCTAGACGGAGGTCATCGTGGAGCCCAAGACGGCGTCACCACCAGAGCTTTTCGCAGGCGAAGACCGCTTTTGTCAGGATAGCTTGTACTGGCTGTCCCCTTTAAATTTGCCCGCCGTTGTTGGCTCCCTTCCCACTCTATATTTGGGAAGAGGACCAGGGCCTATATAAGTAGAGCTAGCCACCACAGTAGGGGCATCGAGCAGTTCATCCAGCTCTCACCCGCTAAGACACCAAGCACAAGAACACCTCAACCTCAGGAGGCTGTTCTTCCCTCTGTACTGTTCATCATCAGCCCAAGAGGCAATCCACCACCACCACACTGGAGTAGGGTATTACACGACAACGGTGGCCCGAACCAGTATAAATCTCGTGTCTTTCTGTGTTACGAGTTCGTCGAGTTCGTCCGCGAGATCATAGCGAGCTAGGGCGTAGATCGGTAGGAGGGAAAGACTTCACGCGCACCCCAGTGTTCGTACCTTAAGGGTTTGCCGGAACCCCACATCCGACATTTGGCGCACCAGGTAGGGGTGCGCCGTAGCTTCCCTTCCATCAATTCGTCGCTCCGTCGCTCCATCGTCTCCATGACGGACGCTCGCCGTGCTCGAGCTGAGCGTCGGGCTGCCCTCACCGCCCGCGTTGCTCAGACAGCTCCCGTCGGCGGGCCACCTCGTCGCTCTCCGTCTCCCGCCGCCAACGCTGCCACCGACCCGGCGGGGAACGAGCAGCAAGCGCCCTCGCTGCATCCTTCGGTGCGGCAGGACGGCCGCACCGCCACTCCGTCGCTGACCCCGGCCGGTTCTTCGTCTCACACACGCCGCGCTCCCATGGAGGCGCGGGCCACACTCCTCGCCGCAAACGAACTCCTGCGCTACCGCCCAGTCGTCGACCTCTACGAGGAGTGGCTCGACCGCGTTGCCGAGCTCGTCTGCACCGTCCCTCTCTCTTCCTCACCCTCAGTCAGCCACGGGCGACGAAGCTCATGGCGCTCCTCCACCACCTCTGCCCCAAGACGGTGCCTTGGCACCAAGGCGCGCGGCCCCGCGGCATGATCCGCCACGCCCGGTGCCCGCGCGCGAAGAGAGAAGCTGCCAAGAAATCCCTCGGCAGCGCAAAGCTGCACCCGCGCTTCCCGCGCCGCCTCGTCAAGACCGCGCACCGCCCGCAGCGGCGCCGCGCGGACCTCATCAAGACCAAGCTCCACCTCCAAAGCGGGCCCCAGCAACCACGGCTGGCTGCCGCGCCTTCACCTCCGAGCTGCGTAGCGTCACCTGGCCAGGCAAGTTCAAGCCGGATCTGCCTCCTCGCTACGACGGCACCGCCGACCCCGCGGAGTTCCTGCAGCTCTACGAGCTGAGCATCGAAGCGGCCAACGGCGATGAGAAAGTCATGGAGAACTGGTTTCCCATGGCTCTGAAGGATGGAGCCCGCTCCTGGCTCCTGAACCTGCAGAACGGCTCGATCTCCTCCTGGGACGAGATGCGACCGCTTCGTCGCCAACTTCCAGGCACTCGCGACCGCCCGCCGGCCGTGGGTGACCTGCGCCGCATCAAGCAACAACCAGGAGAGACCCTCCATAAGTACATCCAGCGCTTCAACAACACTCGCCTCAAGATCCCCAAGGTCACGGATGAGGCCATCATCTCCGCGTTCTCCGACGGCGTCCGTGACGTCAAGATGAAGGAAGAGCTCACTATCCACGAGGAGCTCTGCACATCTCAGGAGCTGTTCAACCTGGCGACCAAGTGCGCAAGAGCTGAGGAGGGGCGCCTCTCCCTCCTCGAGCTGCCAGCTGCGGGAGCAATGGAGAAGAAAGCCAAGGCCAAGGACGTGAAGCGCAAGGAAGCGGCAGTGCTCGCAGCGGAGCCCGACACCAAGCGGGGCAGAGATCAGCCCGAGTCATCCAAGAATAGCCGACCGTTCTATGCCTTCCACAACCTGAACACTCACAACACCAGTGACTGTCAAGAGCTCTGAGCCATACGAGAAGGACGCTTCGGTCGACGCGCCGAGCGCAGCGACCGGGGCTATGGCCGTGGAGGAGGACGGTGCGACGGACGCTGGGACGACAGTGGCCCGCGCCAGGAGTGGCGCGACAGGCCTCGTGAGGACCACTGGCAGGACCATCCTCGCGAGGGGGCCTGGGGGGACCAGCCTCGTGAGGATTGCCCCCAAAGCAACGCCGGTCTTCCCCCACTGCCGCCACCAAGAAGGAGCGACGACCACCATCAGGACGAGGGGGCTGGGGGCTTTCAGTAGCCGCGTGCAATCGCCTGCATCTTGGGCGGCGCCTAGGCCCCAGCCTCTCAGCGCATCTTCAAACAGTTCGCTCGCGAGGTGAACGCGGTGCTCCCCAAGCTCGAGGCCACGAGCCCGCTCAAGTGGTCCCAATGCGCCATCACTTTCAACTCGGCAGATCATCTCAAGTGCGCGGCCACCACTGGCGCCCTCCCGATGCTGTGCTCCCCAGTCATCAGCAATGTGCACGTTACCAAGACCCTCATCGACGGCGGCGCAGGGCTCAACATCCTGTCAGTCGACACGTTCGACAACCTCCAAGTGCTGTATGAGCAGATCCAGCCTACCAAGCCTTTCTCAGGGGTGACCGACGGTTCCACCACACCGATAGGGTAGGTCCGCCTGCCTGTCACCTTCGGAGAGCGCAAGAACTACCGCACCGAGCTCATCGACTTTGACGTTGCGCACATCCGCCTGCCGTACAACGCCATCCTCGGGTATCCGGCCCTGGCCAAGTTCATGGCAGTCACCCATCACGGCTACAACGTCCTCAAGATGCCAGGAAGCGGAGGAATCATCACGGTCCCATGTAAAGAGAGAGACGCGGTGTGCTCCCTCGAGCGCGCCTTCCAAGCTGCATCAATCAATGATCCCGACAGCAGAAGTGAGGGCCCTTCGGAGGCCATCCCCAAGAAGAAGCAGCTGCGCCACGCAGGACCTCGGGAGGATGGCGGCGCGGCATGAGCCTCATCGGGATCAGCGCCCGTCCCAGGGGCGCCTCCCTCCATCGCATAGGAAGGCGCGCCTAGCGCCCTCCTCGGGCAGGGCTCAGGGGCTCTCTTCTGGAGGGCCTCAGACCTTGCCAACCTCACGAGGGAGGCGCTTGGGCACCACTTGGAGGCATGCTTCGCGGCACGTGTCCCTCAGGAGAGCACAGGGCAAGGAGTGCCCACCACTCAGGAGTTCATCACCAAGACCACTCAGGAGCTACAAGACGCAAGAGCCATGCGCGGCGACGGCCGCTCATGAGGCGCAGCTCCCCATCCAGGCGAGGATGTTGGGTTGTGTGTCTGCGTCGACGTCCCAGGGCTCAACAGGGCCGCATCACAGGAGCGCTTCTGGCCTTCGCGTGTGGGCCGCTGCGAGGGCCTGCCACACAGCTACGTTCGCATGCCCTTCGGCTTGCCGAGCGTGGCGTCAGCCTATCAGCGCAACATGCGGCATGTCCTGGCGGCTCAGGAGGCCAGGTACCATGCCGTCCTGGAAGAGATGGAGACGGTCTTCAGGGAACCTCCCGAGCCCCCAAAGCCTCCCGAGGCTCAGGGCCCCAGTGGCTCGTGAAGAGTCATTCCTTCGACGCACGCCTTCAGCTGCACCAACTCTATTTCGTATACAGAACCAGGTGACATCTTCCAAGCTCGTTTAGCTGGGAGCACCCCTCGGGCTGCATCATTCCCAGGCCACATGGGTCCGTCCCTGTGGCATGTATCCCTTTTGCTTATGTCTTTAGCTTACCTTGCTGGGGGCGCCCCTCGGGCTGCATCATCCCCAAGCCACTCGGGCCGGACCTAGTGGCATGTATCTTCCTGCATTTACCCAAGTTGATCTGCTTTCCCTGCTTAACCTGCCAACTCCTATCGCCTGCTCGATCGCCACCCGCCGCGGGTCCATTCACCCCGTGCAATTCGCTTGCGCGTTAAAAGGGGGGCTCCTGAGCATCGTGACTCAGGAGCTCTTACTGGCTCTCCAGCCCTCACCCCCTGGCCTTGACCATGGCATCACGACCTGGCATACCAGCGGCGGCTAAGCTCACTCGTGGGCCGGGACCTGAGGACGTAGAGTGCTTGCACCTAACCGCCTTGCAGGAACACACAGTAACCAAGACTCAAGACCAGGTGCAGCCCGCCTTGAGGTAGGGCCTCGTGAGTCCCGCGCTGGCTCACGAGTGCCCAGATACACCTCGCAGCACTGTCGTGCAAGCCACGTGTCAGGGCGGGGCTGTACACGCCCCGGGGGCTCCTCCCGGAGGGCCCCCCCATCCCACACACAAGTGGAAGCACCATGCTCCGCGCTGGCCGTCGACACTGCTGAGGAGCGGCTATGCCCGTGCACAAGCGGAAGCACTATGCTCCGCGCTGGTGATAAACAACTGAGGGCGGCCCCACGGTCGTACCAACCTCAGGGAGACCAGAGCTCAGCGTCCAGCCTCACCGCAACGCCTCCCCTCGGGAGAGACGCGCGAGGGGGCTGGGCACGGGGGCTGCACTCGGGTCACACCCAAGCGCACGCCACCCAACCAGGTCTCCCGGACCTGGGCATCACGCGCCCCTCCCGCGGCCTCGGCAAGGGCAGGTATGGAAATTGTTTGCACGTCAAGGGGGACTCCTGAGCATCGCGACTCAGGAGCCTAACTGGTCACGTAGCCCCTCACTCCTTGGTCCGTCCTGGTCTCCGGTCGGCCCAATGGCGGTTGAGGTATGCACGGGGCCGGGCTCTGCTGACGTAGAACATTAAACTATCCTCGCGAACTCTCCCTATAAGCCGTTTGCGCGTCAAGGGGGACTCCTGAGCATCGCGACTCAGGAGCCTAACTGGTCATGTAGCCCGTCAGTCCTTGGCCCGTCCTGGTCTCCGGTCGGCCCAATGGCGGTTGAGGTATGCGCAGGGCCGGGCTCTGCCGACGCAGAACGCAAAGCAAATAGGAAGGAAATCGCAAAATGTCGAAGCAAATATTACAAACACATTGTCCTCACGATATCAAATGAAAAGTCTAAACACCTCCATGAGGCCTAATGCATGTTGCATGAACAAAATAGGAGAATAGCCGCAGGTCACCCCCGGGCGCCGCCATCACCTGCGGAAGGTGCTAATTCGTGAGCGAAGTTGTCTTCACCTTCACCACCAGCTACAGGATTGGCGACATTGCCGGATAGAGGAGCGGAGACAAAGCCGCGTATCTTCTTCAACAAGGCCTCCACTTGACCTTGTACGGCTGCGGTGGCGGCCTCGCATTGATCTTCAGCCACAGGCTCCAGCAGATCGTCAAGGCAAGCGTTGCGGTCGCGAAGGTGCAAGTGGCTGAAAACGCGGGTCAATGCAGCTGAAGATAGGACACGAGCCTCTGCCTCTGCCATAGGACCGACGCTGTCAACGACTTTCTCGAGCGCCTTCACCAAGAGAGGAAGCAACTGGGCGGGGTCGTCCTTGTCGGTGGCCAGCGACTTCTCCAGGCCATGCTCGTAGAGCGTCTTCAGCACCTTGCGAGATCTCTTCTCGAGATCGGCAAAGGCCACGCGGTCTTCGGCCAGGACTCGCGCCTTGGCATCAAGATCGGCTTCCCTCGCCCCCATCTTCCGCTCCAACTCTTCCAACCGGTTGCGCTCGGCGGCCTGCGCCTTCCCCAACTCCGCCAGCTCAGCATCACGGTTCTTGACGGAGTCCTCCCAGGCCTTCATCTCCTCCTCCTCCGCTTGGCGGCAGGGTGCTTCTTCGGCGTGCTTGTCGCGCAGGCTCTACAACTCGCGCTCCAGCACTTGGCAGCGGTCACGGGCGGCCTTGCCGTCTTTCAGCACCGTCTCACGATCGGCTGCAGCGCTGGCAGCACTTTGCTTCTCCTTCTCGGAAGCCGCAGCAGCCTGGACCAGCGCCGCGCGATCTGCCAGGTCGGAGTGAAGCTAGCCAGAGGCCAGCTCCAGGCGCCCGGCCACCAGGCGTGGGTCCGCGCCCAGGAGATCTGCCTGCAACTAGGTCATCTCCGAAAGAGCACGTTCCAGAAGAGCAGCAGGAGCGGAAGAACCAAGGAGTGGAGGCGCATCAGTGGGAGGAGGCGACATCGTCACCAGGGCCTGGGAGATCGCGGGTTCCGGAGCAGCTGGGACCTCATTGAGGGAGTCCTGGATTAGGGGGTCCTCGGACAGCCGGACTATATCCTTCGGCCGGACTATTGGACTATGAAGATACAAGATTGAAGACTTCGTCCCGTGTCCGGATGGGACTCTCCTTGGCGTGGAAGGCAAGCTTAGCAATACGAATATGTAGATCTCCTCCCTTGTAACCGAGTCTATGTAACCCTAGCCCCCTCCGGTGTCTATATAAATCGGAGGGTTTAGTTCGTAGGACAACAACAATCATACCATAGGCTAGCTTCTAGGGTTTAGCCTCTACGATCTCATGGTAGATCAACTCTTGTAATACTCATATCATCAAGATCAATCAAGCAGGAAGTCGGGTATTACCTCCATCGAGAGGGCCCGAACCTGGGTAAACACCGTGTCCCCCGCCTCCTGTTACCATCCGCCTTAGACGCACAGTTCGGGACCACATACCCGAGATCCGCCGGTTTTGACACCGACATTGGTGCTTTCATTGAGAGTTCCACTGTGCCGTCACCATAAGGCTAGATGGCTCATTCGATCATCGGCAACGATGCGATCCAGGGTGAGGTTTTCCTCCCTGGACAGATCTTCGTATTCGTCGGCTTCGTACTACGGGCCAACTCACTTGGCCATCTGGAGCAGATCGAGAGCTACGCCCCTGGCCATCAGGTCAGGTTTGGAAACTTGAACTATACTGCCGACATCCACGGAGATTTGATCTTTGACGGATTCGAGCCCATGTCAGGTGCGCCGCACGATCACGACGAGCATGACTTAGCTCTGCCGTCGGATAGTGCTCGGGAGATCACACCTGCGACTACTCCGGCCCTCAATCCGGAACAAATTGCGCCATCTGAGGACGGGTGGATGACCCCGCCACGGAGGCCGCACACTCAGTGGTGATAGAGCCGAATACTGACTTCACCTCCTACGAGACCCGTGTTGCTGAACCGTTGGATTCGTCCCCGGCCATGGGCTCCGAGCCGCCTGCGTCCGTGCCTATCGAATCCGATTGGGCACCGATCATGGAGTTCACCTCCGCGGATATCTTTCAGCACTCGCCCTTTGGCGACGTGCTAAACTCGTTGAGCTCTCTCTCCCTGTCAGGAGACCCTTGGCCAAACTATGTCCGGCTAGAATGGGATGTGGACGATGAAGAAATTCGCTCCCCACCCACCACCCACTTAGTAGCCACTGTCGACGATTTAACCGACATGCTCGATTTCGGCTCCGAAGACATCGATGGTATGGACGACGATGCAGGAGACGAACAGGAACCACCGCCCACAGGGGCTGGACAGCCACTTCATCACATGATATATATATGGTGGATACACAAGAAAACAATGATGAGGAACGGGAGGATGCAGCGAAGGATAACCCCCTCGAGAAGCAACCAAAGCGACGACACAGACGCCGCTCCAAATCCTGCCTGGGCAAAAACAGCGATAACAACGCAAGAAAGAATGAGACCCCGGTCGACTCCAAAGCAACAGAGTAGGACGAGCCAGTGGATGGCGAACATAGTACGGAGCCACTGTCCGATCGCGGCGACGCCAAGGGTAGAAATCATCAACCCGTCTCCGGAGAGGAGAATAGTCCGGATGACGATGCACATATCATCCCGGAAAGGAACTTGGAACAAGAGAACCTCCACAGAAGGCTCATTGCCACCGCAAGGAGCCTTAAGAAGCAGAAACAAAGGCTTAAGGCCGCGCAAAATACACTTATCAGTAGATGGAACAAAGTGCTGGACACTGCTGAAAAGTATGGTGGCAGTCGCCACACAAAGAGTTACCCAAAGCGCAAGCTGCTGCCTGAATTCGATGATGAGGCCTTAGAGCCTACACAGCCGAAAAACAAAACGGCCGACCGGTCGGATCGACCACCTCGTGGCCGCGATAGGGCGGCTAACAAGGCCGCGCATAAGTCAGCACACGACTCATGTGAGGACTTGCATCAAAAAGCCGGCATGACCAGATCCATCTACGGATCTAGGGAGCGCGCTCCAGCGCAGAATCAAAACCGAAAACTACAACCGTCAGAACGCCACGATACATCCAAATATAAGGGTGTCGCACAACCCCTATGCTTCACCGATGAGGTACTGGATCATGAATTCCCAGAGGGATTCAAACCCGTGAACATAGAGGCGTACGACGGAACAATAGACCCTGGGGTCTGGATTGAGGACTTTATCCTTCACATCCATATGGCTCGCAGAGACGACCTCCACGCCATCAAATACTTGCCCCTCAAGTTGAAAGGACCAGCTCGGCACTGGCTGAAGAGCCTCCCCGAAAATTCAATTGGAAGTTGGGAGGAGCTCGAGGATGCTTTTAGGGCAATCTTTCAAGGGACCTATGTCCGACCTCCGGACGCAGACGATTTAAGTAATATAATTCAACAGCCCGGAGAGTCATCCCGAAAGCTTTGGAACAAATTTCTCACTAAGAAGAATCAAATCGTCGACTGCCCGGACACCGAAGCCTTAGCAGCTTTCAAACACAGCGTCCGAGACGAATGGCTCGCCAGACACCTCGGCCAAGAAAAACCAAGGACAATGGCAGCCCTAACAAGCCACATGACCCGCTTTTGCGCGGGCGAAGATAGCTGGCTGGCCCGTAGTAGCACCAGCGACCCAGGCACAACTAAAGTTAGGGATGGCAATGGAAAACCACGACGCAGTAAAAGTAAGCGTCGAAATAACGAAGACAGCCCAGACAACATGGCGGTAAACGCCGGATTTAGGGGCTCTCGACCCGGTCAGCGGAAAAAGCCTTTCAAAGGCAACAAAGATGGACCGTCCAGCCTAAACAAGATTCTAGACAAATTATGTCAGATTCATGGCACCTCCGATAAACCTGCAAATCACACCCACAGAGAATGATGGGTCTTCAAGCAGGCCGGCAAGCTAAACGCCGAACACAAGGGGAGGGAGACACCAAGTGAAGACGAGGATGAACCTCGCCAGCAAAACACTGGGGGACAGAAAAAATTCCCACCAGAGGTCAAAACAGTGAACATGATTCACGTAACAAAAAGAAGGAGCAAACATGCACTCCGAGACATATGCGCCATAGAGCCCGTCACCCCTAAGTTCAACCCTTGGTTGGCCTGCCCGATCACTTTTGATCGCAGGGATCACCTGACAGGTATCCGGCACGGAGGATTGGCTTCCTTGGTGCTAGACCCAATTATCGACGGATACCACCTCACCCAAGTCCTCATGGACGGCGGCAGTAGTCTTAATCTGATATATCAGGACACAGTCCGCAAAATGGGGATAGACCCGACAAGAATCAGCCAAAGTAATACTACCTTTAAAGGGGTAATACCAGGCCCAGAGGCCCGCTGTACGGGCTCTCTAGTACTAGAGGTTGTATTCGGTTCTCCCGACAATTTCCGAAGTGAAAAGTTAACCTTCGACATCGCTCCATTCCGAAGCGACTATCAAGCACTACTCGGAAGAACAACTTTTGCTCGTTTCAATGCGGTACCGCATTACGCTTCTCTTAAGCTTAAGATGCCCGGTCCACGTGGCATCATCACAGTTAGCGGAAATATTGAGCGTTCCTTACGCGCAGAAGAACGTGTGGCGGCTTTAACAGCCGAACACTAAACAGCCTCTCCAACCAGAATAAATGATCGGTCGTCAAGACCATGGACACGGCTAGACGAGTCCGCCGCACCACTAGCTGTAACAACTTAGATAAACCTGAGATTGGTACGATGGATATACCCCCGTAGGCGGTACCAGGGGCTTCCCGCATGGAAAAAGGACTACAGTTTGACTCGACCTTACTTATCTTGAATTTTAATGGTTTATTGAGAATAACCAATTTTTCGCACGACAACTTTCACCTAAGTTCTTCTCTTTTACAGATGATTATCGTGCTACACCCTTCCAGGATACGGCACAACGGAGACACAGGCGCAGACGTGCAGCAGGGCCCCGCTCAAAGGTTTCTTTTTAGATTAAGACCCTGTGTAAACCTTTTTTACTGTCTCTTGTTGCTTCACATCCTCCGGACACTCAGCATAACCGAGAGGGATGCTGACGTTATTGGCATTTGGCCACGTCAGAACTAATGCACGTACCTGGAAATTCAGGGTTCAAGGGCGTTACTCAGCCCAGTATATGTTGTAAAGACCGAATACCTTAGGGAGTGTTCGGCGTCACGAGTTTGGCCTTATATGCATCAGCTCCGAATCATGTCTTTGGTCAAATGTTGGGTTTGGCCTTATATGTTCCGCTCTATCGGCTAAGGCAGCACCGGGAGAACTACTGCGATTGTGCCCAGGTTCATCCGGACGAGCACCCCAGTAGAGAAAGCCGAAAACTAACTGTCATGATAAAGTGCGAGACTGGTCAACCACTCGATGACTCATCGGAATCTTCGGGATTCCTCCGCATTAACGAAGGACCGGTTTTCCCGGTCATGTACGTAAGCGCACCATATTCGGATAGACGCGGAAATACCAGGGGCTATATAGTAGCCCCACTGTCAAACTCCTATGGTTAAGTGAAAGTGTTAAAGCAATATAGTCTGATTGCCTCGTTCACCGCGCTACCACCTCCTTAATGGACCAAGACGTTGGTTCAAGTGTGAACACGCGCTTTCACGAACACCCCCGCATTATATGCATGGGGGCTGAAGCCGACGACTGCAAACTTTCAGGATATATATATATGTATACATAAACGACCGCACATGAGGCATAATAATACTTTCAGGCAAAAGTATAAACAAAGCCTTTATAATTCAAATAACATTGTTCTTACAATTGGGATACATGTCACTAGAACATGATACTCTTCGAGCACTGAGCCTCTATTAAATGAGCGCCTTCTAGGACTTCTTCAAAATAGTGCTCGGCCGATACCCGGCCTACGGCCGAACTCTGGGTTGCAATAGCGGTGGCCTCCATCTCTGACCAGTATGTCTTGACACGAGCAAGAGTCATCCGCGCACCCTCTATGCACGCCGACCTCTTCATAGCGTTGATATGCGGCACAACACCAAGGAATCGTTGCACTAAGCCAAATAACTATTCGGCCTTGGTCCTTCTGGCCAAAGATGATCCACAACAGACCTCATGGCAAGGCCGGACAACCTATGGAGCTCGGCCCACCCGGCCATTCACTCATTTAACAGCAGCGGACGCACTGGAACATTGAACTGCGACCAGAACAGCTTTTCAACCTCATGATCTTTTTGATCTTTGAAAAACTCGGCCGCATCAGCAGCACTTGCTGCCAAATCCAAGTATGCGTCTGCAGAACTCCATAATTGATCAAGAAGGGCATACTTAGGATCTCCGAACTTCGTCCACAACAAAAAGGGCTTACCAGCCGCGATATCTCCAGCTTGACGTAGCTCCTCCTTCACCGCTTCAATTTTAGAGCGGGCTTCCTTGGCTGCTACCATAGCTTTCTCCAGGTCCGCCGTCTTTGTTTGGCTTTCCTTTTCAAGAAGCTCATAACGGTCGGCGGCATCTTTCAGCTCAACAGCCATCTTGGCTACTTTCTCTTTGCTCTGGCAATGTGCAGCCTGTTCGGCTTTAGAGCGGCCGCATCACTCTTCCTGGCTTGTTCCTTGGCTCAGGCAAGTTCCGCCCGAAGGGTCTCCACGGCGGCAGCTCCATCTGCAGTCACAACATATTATAGATACTAGCACCATGCTCCTCGTAATATGTGTTGATCACCGGAGAAAATACATACCCTGTGCCTCGTCAAGCCGCTTGTTTACAAACACGATGTCGGCATCTGCCGCATCAAGTTGTCGCTTCAGTTCGGCAAACTCACTAGTCCGGCTAGCCACCGGACCCTCAGCCACCTGCACATGAAGGCGGCAGGATTATTACCTGGGACTATGATCCTCTGTTTGCCACCTTTCTCGACAGCAACCAGAGTCTCAGGGGCTACTATCTGCATAGGGCACACCTGGCGCGTGCGGTACCGTAAAAAATATACATATTACTTTGCGTACCTCAAAGCCTCTTAGCAGGCTCATAAAAGATTCATACAACCCGCTTTCGGCGGATGAAATCTTCTCAACTACCGTACCCATTAACGTACGATGCGCCTCTGAGATAGCCGCTTGCTCCAGAAGACTCATCAATGCGTCCGATCGCGCACCGGACAGTTCCAGACTTTTTCTGCTGCTCCCTTTAGGAGCCGAATACTCCGGACTTCGGGAGGCCGAAGGATTACCTTCTGGCCTTGGCGGATCAGGAGAAATCCTCTGTGACGACACCTCTGGGTCGCCCGCCTCATGAGGCGGGGAGGCATGGGGAGGTGTTTCGCTCTCCATCATCTCCGGAAGAAGATCCCCCGAAGACGAACTCTGTCGAGAAGGGCTACGATTCGAACTACAAGACATACGCCTCGGTTATTGTCCTCAGAAATAAAGCAGGGTATGTTTACTATACAGTACTTTTGTTTACTTACAGCTTGGTGGAGGGTTGATCCCCTTGCGGGCACTGTGCGGTAAGGATACCCTTCGGGGTAGGGCCCCCTGACAAAGATTTCTTCCCTTGTTTGGAAACCATTGTTTCCAAGTCTTCAGAGGCGGCCCTCTTCCTTCCTTGAGGAGAGGGGATTTTAGATCCTTCTCCCCGGTTATCCTCCTTCACGGAGGCACTAATTCCCCCAGTTTGGATGAATAATGAGTGAGGCCCGCTTTCGGCTTCTTTATTCCTCCCTTTATCTTCCCCTGATGGCGTTTGATAAGGCGCGAGCCCAAGCATTCTGGCCAGTACTGGATCCGTTGAGCCTTCGGGAAGTGGGGGGGGCGAACACCTGATCATATTTGCCTTTTTTACCCAGTCCTGGTCAAAGGGCGACTTTTTAGAATGATGTTGTGATAAATAAAGAGACAGCATGTTCGGCCGGAGAATTACTTACTTGGGTATCTGGACGATTGCAGCTCAGACCCGCATCCTCGGTGGTGTCCGGACACTTTATTTGTGATCCGAAGAGCAATCCATACATCTCTTCGTGCGTCATGCCGAAGAAGTGCTGAATAGTTTGCGGTCCTTCCGGGTGACTTGGGAGAGGTCGACGTTTGCAGGGCAGGGCTCGACGAATTAGCATGACTTGCATTACCTTGACAAGGCTGACATCTCTCTCGAGGAGATCCCGGATGCGGCTCTGCAATGTCGGCACATCATTTACTGGCCCCCAGTCCAGCCCCTTGTTGACCCATGACGCCAGTAGCGGCGGGGGGCCCGAGCGGAAGGTAGGGTCGGCTACCCACTTAGTACCCCGGGGAGCTGTGATGTAAAACCACTCCCGTTGCCATAATCTGGACACCTCCGGGAAGGAACCCTTTGGCCATGGAGCATCGGCACCTTTGCTTATTTTGGCACCTTTGCATTCTGCGTGCCGCCCATTAATCATCTTCGGCTTCACATTGAAGGTCTTGAGCCATAAGCCGAAGTGTGGGGTGATGTGGAGGAAGGCCTCACACACGACGATGAACGAAGAGATGTGAAGGATGGAATCCGGGGCCAGATCATGGAAATCGAGCCCGTAATAGAACATGAGCCCTCTAACAAAGGGATCTAGACTAAAGCCTAGCCCTCGGAGGAAGTGGGAGACGAATACGACACTCTCGTTGGGCTCGGGAGTGGGGATGACCTGCCCTCGAGCAGGCAGCGTGTGCGAGATTTCGGCGGTCAGATACCTGGCCTCTCTTAGCTTCTTGATGTCCTCCTCTGTGACGGAGGAGGGCATCCACCGACCTTGAAGGTTGGATCCGGACATGGTTGAAGGTCTGAAGCGCCTAGCCTGATCCTTGGGCATTGGAACTCGAGGTGGGGGAAGGATTCGATTGAGCACGAGAAGAAAGGGACAGGCCTTGGCCCCTTTATAAAGAGGGTGAATATCAAGCGTCCTCCGCGTGGCCGTTTGGGACTTGCCTAAAATCGATGAGTCATACCAACATGCATGATTGGGTTACCCATACCCGTATTGATGAGAATCCCGTGATAAGGGGAACACGATCTCTGCTTCGACAAGACGTGCCAATAAAACCGCCTCACGAAACGTGCAATGGCATGCTGGGAGAAACGGTTCGAATAATGACCAGACCGTGGTGTGATGTCACATTATGAAAAATTGGCAGCAGATTATATTTGTGGAAATATTGTTCTCTCTACGGTGGTATGTGGAATTTTGCAGAGCCGGACACTATCCTTGTGTTCAAAATCTTCTATGGAATATTCGGAGGAGGAACCCGCCTTGCAATGCCGAAGACAATCTGCGCGCCGGACTCATCGTCATTGAAGCCTGGTTTAGGGGCTACTGAGGGAGTCCTGGATTAGGGGGTCCTCGGACAGCCGGACTATATCCTTTGGCCGAACTGTTGGACTATGAAGATACAAGATTGAAGACTTCGTCCCGTGTCCGGATGGGACTCTCCTTGGCGTGGAAGGCAAGCTTAGCAATACGGATATGTAGATCTCCTCCCTTGTAACCGACTCTGTGTAACCCTAGCCCCCTCCGGTGTCTATATAAACCGGAGGGTTTAGTCCGTAGGACAACAACAATCATACCATAGGCTAGCTTCTAGGGTTTAGCCTCTACGATCTCGTGGTAGATCAACTCTTGTAATACTCATATCATCAAGATCAATCAAGCAGGAAGTAGGGTATTACCTCCATCGAGAGGGCCCGAACCTGGGGAAACATCGTGTCCCCCGCCTCCTGTTACCGTCCGCCTTAGACGCACAGTTCGGGACCCCCTACCCGAGATCCACCGGTTTTGGCACCGACACTCATCAGCCTCACCAGGCACCGGCACTTCCGGAGCCAGCGGGGCCATGGGGGCTGATTCCACGCGGCGATGTTCCTCTTGGCCCCGCGAGGACGACCGGGCTGGGGAGGTGCGGGCGCTGCTACCTCCTTTCTCTGCGGAGGGAGGCACGGCTGCCGCATCCTCCTTCCTCTTCTTCGCCGAAGATGTCGGCCTGATCAACCAAGAGAAAGCAAGCAAGGAAGAGATGGGCGATGGGGGCTCCGCCCCTCCCATTTATAGCGGAAGAAGGCCAACCGGCACCTTCCATGATCGCTGGTGATGATGGTTTTTCTTGCATGTCGTAGGGACTTGTCACGTCGTGCAGTTGCCGAGGTAGCGTGGGGAAGCGGAGACGCCCACGTCCAGTCAACCACCACGCGTCAACCGAGGCCGCATGCTTTTGGGGCCCGCGGCGCTCCGAACTTGACCCTTGGCTTCGCCGCGAAGCCAAGCCCGAGCGCACCTTGGGGCCGGGGGCTACTGTCGGCGTTCTGGGAACGGGGGTCCCCAGACTTGCCTGCCTGCGGCCCGTGGTGTGGCTAAGCCAGCAGGCCATACGGCCCATCTTCATCAACAAGGCATCCAAGACCCTCGCGAGGGGCCAAACCTCGCGAGGCGGACGACACTAGACCTCCTCAGGAGTGGCCTAGTCAGGCAGGCTCACGAGGAGCGGAGATATCAAGGCGGGGCGAACCTCACAAGGCTCTCGTGACGTGAGCCGTGACGATCGACACCAGGCGGGCGCCAGCGCGCAGCGTCCTTGTTTCCTCTTTGGTGCTAAGGAAGAAAGCGCAGGCGAGGAGTCCCGAGGCATCAGACAAAGGTTGCTATATCGGTGCAACGAGACCAAGACTAGGAGGACGGCAAGACGGAGGTCATCGGGGAGCCCAAGATGGCGTCACAACCAGAGCTTTTCGCAGGCGAAGACCGCTTTTGTCAGGATAGCTTGTACTGGCTGTCCCCCTTCAAATTTGCCCGCCGTTGTTGGCTCCATTCCCGCTCAATATTTGGGAAGAGGTCCATGGCCTATATAAGTAGAGCTAGCCACCACAGTAGGGGCATCGAGTAGTTCATCCAGCTCTCACCCGCTGCGACACCAAGCACAAGAACACCTCAACCTCAGGAGGCTGTTCTTCCCTCTGTACTGTTCATCATCAGCCCAAGAGGCAATCCACCACCACCACACTGGAGTAGGGTATTACACCACAACGGTGGCCCAAACCAGTATAAATCTCGTGTCTTTCTGTGTTACGAGTTCGTCGAGTTCGTCCGCGAGATCTTAGCGAGCTAGGGCGTAGATCGGTAGGAGGGAAAGACTTCGCGCGCACCCCAGTGTTCGAGCCTTAAGGGTTTATCAGAACCCCACATCCGACAAATTACAAGGTAATAAAATTGGATAGCTTTTGTCAACAAGAAAGTCATTTGTCCCTAGGCAATCGACAACAAGTACCAGTAATCAATCTTGTAATTTTATATGAGGGAGAGGCATGAGCTAACATACTTTCTCTACTTGGATCATATGCACTTATGATTGGACCCCTAGAAAGCATCTGCAACTACTAAAGATCATTAAGGTCATGAAACCCAACCATAGAATTAAGTATCAAGTCTTCTTTATCCCATACGCCATAACCCACTTATCCGCGTTTAGGCTGCTGTCATCCCCCCGCAACACTGACAATAAGCAAACCATGAACATATTGCAACACCCTACAGCGGGGGGCCCTCACATTTGCGCGAGATGGAGGGCACCGTAGGACAACACCATAAATAAAATATACAATCATACCAACCAAGATCACGGTTAACCCATAGAACAAAATAGATCTACTCAAACATCATAGGATAACCATAGATCATTGGGAAATAATATATGGAGTTGAGCACCATGTTTAAGTAGAGATTACAGTGGGGAGAAGGGGTTTTACACCTCTGCATAGAGGGGGAGAAAGTTGGTGTTGACAGTAGCAAGATTGTCGATGTAGATCGCCGTCATGATCCTTGCCCCGACGGCACTCCGGCGCCACCGGGAGAGAGGGGGAGAGGGAGCCCCCCTCCTTCTTCTTCCTTGGCCTCCCCCTAGATGGGAGGAGAGTTCCCCCTCTGGTCCATGGCCTCCATGGCGGCGGAGGGGTGGGAGCTCCTCTGAGATTGGATCTCCCTCTCCGTTCTCTTCTGTTTCGCGTTCCCCAGATCCGGCCCTTCATGGTTTTTTAAATTCTCGGAGATCCGTAACTCCGATGGCGCTGAAATTTTCACACGATTTTTCCCATAAATTATCTTTCTTGTGCCAGAAGAAGGGCCCCAACCGACCTTCGAGGAGGGCACAAGATACCTGGGCGCGCCTGGCACCCCCAGGCGCGCCCTGGTGGGTTGTGGGCACTGTGGGCCCTGTTTGCGTTGATTCCACCTCCCAAAAATCACATATATTCCAAAATAATTCTCCGTAAATTTTTATCGCGTTTGGACTTCGTTTGATATGGATTTTCTACAAAACAAAAAACATGCAAAAAATAGGAACTGGCACTGGGCACTAGATCAATAGGTTAGTCCAATAAATCATATAAATTGTTGCCAAAAATATGTAAAAGTTGTATAGTATTGGCAGAAACAATCAAAATTTATAGATACGACAGAGATGTATCAGCATCCCCAAGCTTAATTCCTGCTCGTCCTCGAGCAGGTAAATGATAAAAATATAATTTTTGATGTGGAATGCCCCCTAGCATAAACTTGATCATATATCTAATCATGGCATGAATATTAAGACAAGAGTGATTCAAAGCAATAGTCTATAATTTGACATAAAGACATCAATACTCAGGCATCCCAACGAACAATCATGTCTTTCAAAATATCAACGCTAAAGAAAGCTATCCCTACAAAATCATATAGTCTTGTCATGCTCTGTCTTCTTAACACAAAGTATTTATCATGACAAGCCGAGCAATTGGTTCATACTTTTTAATGCGCTTCAGGTTTTTCAACCCTCACGCAATACATGAGCGCAAGCCATGGATATAGCACTACGGGTGGAATGGAGTATGATGATAGGGTTAAATATAAAGAAGACAAGAAGTAGAAAGTCTCACAGTGACGCGGCTAACCAACGGGCTATGGAGATGCCCATCAATTGATATCAATGCGAGGAGTAGGGATTGCCATGCAACGAATGCACTAAGAGCTATAAGTGTATGAAAGCTCAATATGAAAACTAAGTGGGTGTGCATCTAATCCTATAATGAAAAATTCCCACTAGTATATGAAAGTGACAACATAGGAGACTCTCCATATGAAAAACATGGTGCTACTTTGAAGCACAAGTGTGGAACTAGCATGACCCTTCTATCTTTATTTCTTTATTTCTTTTCCTTTTTCTATTTTTTATTTTTTATTTTTTTATTTTTTCCTTTTTTATTTTTTTCTCTCATTGTCCGGAGTCTCATCCCGACTTGTGGGGGAATCATAGTCTCCATCATCCTTTCCTCACTGGGGCAATGCTCTAAAAATGAATAATGATGATCATCACACTTCTATTTACTTACAACTCAATAGAAATAAAAATTACAACTCGATACCTATAACAATGAAAGGCTCTATACGAATGCCTCTGGCAGTGTACCAGGATGTGCAATGATCTAGCATAACAACGATATCAAGAAATGGACAAGCCATGGAAATATCATGCTAGCTATCTTACGATCATGCAAAGCAATATGACAATGAATGCTCAAGTCATCAAAACGGAAACGGTGGAAGTTGCATGGCAATATATCTCGGAATGGCTATGGAAGGGCCATAATAGGTAGGTATGGTGGCTGTTTTGAGGAATATATAATAAGTCTTATGTGTGATAGAGTGTATCATATCACGGGGTTTGGATGCACCCGCGAAGTTTGCACCGACTCTCGAGGTGAGAAAGGGCAATGCACGGTACCGTAGAGGCTAGCAAATTGCGGAAAGGTAAGAGTGCGTATAATCCATGGACTCACATTAGTCATAAAGAACTCATATACTTATTGCAAAAGTTTATTAGCCCTCGATGCAAAGTACTACTACGCATGTCCCTAGGGGGATAGATTGGTAGGAAAAGACCATCGCTCGTCCCCGACCGCCACTCATAAGGAAGACAATCAATAATAAATCATGCTCCAACTTCATAGCATAACGAGAGACTATACGTGCATGCTTCGGGAATCACAAACCTTAACACGAATATTCTTACTAACCACAACCATTTACTAGTACCTCCCACATATTCCATCTCTATATCGCAAAACTATTGCAAGGAATCAGACATATCATATTCAGTGATCCAAGTTTTATGTAGGATTTTGTGACTAACCATGCAAATGACCAATTCCTGTTAACTCTCTAAATAGATATAAGTGAAGCATGACAGTTTAATTCTTTCTACAAAAGATCATGATCCAATAAATATAAGTGAAGCAAAAGAGCATTCTACAAACAACGGTTTTCTATGTGAAGAGAAACAGGCAATCCAAACTTCAAATGATATAAGTGAAGCACATGAAGCATTCTATAAAGCCACACTCAAAAGATATAAGTGAAGTGCAATGAGTATTCGATAAATCAACCATGGACTATCTCATACCAGCATGGTGCACAAAATAAAAGTAAAAACTAAGCGCAAAAGAAGCTCCAAGAATTACGCATATCACGTGAACGAAATGAAGACGAAAACATACTGATATTTGTTGAAGAAAGATGGGATGCCTTCCGGGGTATCCCCAAGCTTAGACGCTTGCGTTGAATATTTACTTGGGGTGCCTTGGGCATCCCCAAGCTTGAGCTCTTGCCTCTCCTCCTTCTCCTCATATCGAGACCTCCTCGATCTTTGATCACTTCATCCACACAAAACTCAACAGAGAGCTCGGTAAGATCCGTTAGTATAATAAAGCAAATCACTACTCTAAGTACTGTTCCAAACCAATTCATATTTTGTTTGTGCATTGTAGCCACTGAATTATAACTTTTCCATGGCTTATACCACCGATAGAATCGATAGTTTCATCAAAACAAGCAAAACAATGCATCAAAAACAGAATTTGTCTTAAACAGGTAGTCTGTAGTAATCTGAACATTCACCATACTTCTGGTACTCCAAAAATTCTGAAAAATTAGGAAAAAATAAACAATTTTTATAGCAAGACTGTGCAAAATGTTTCAGAAACTTTCGATGTTCCAGTAAAAGATGTAAAATCACGCACTACAACCAAAGTTTCTGTTTTTGCACCGCACATACCAACAAGCAATCTACTCATCCTAAAAGCAACTCTTGGCACATTAATTTTATAATATAATGGAATTGTACGAGGTGATAATTATTTTTCTGAGAATCTTCATGAAAAATTCTACATTGTTTCCATGAGCATGAACATAAGTGTTCAAGGTCGACCCTGACTTCTCCAATGCATCACCTTTCAATCGCTTCTCTTTTAGAAAAAGTTTTTTGGTTCCTGTCGTGGAATTGTCACGGCAGATGTCCTCGGGTTAGGACTTAGTCGTGGAGCCATCGCAATTGGGAAGCTTGAAGGGGTTAAGTGGGACAAGGAACACGAGGGTTTATACTGGTTCGGCCCCTTACGGTGAAGGTAAAAGCCTACGTCCAGTTCGAGGTGTTATTGATTAGGGTTTCGATAACCAGGGAGCTAAACAGCTATGCCCGGCTCTCGATCAGATTGTTGTCACCCCTAAACCGCTGCCGGGTCGTCCCTTTATATAGGGAGGTTGACACCCAGCGGCCCTTAGAGTCCCGGCCGGCTCATAAGAGTGTCCGGCTCGAACTCTAAACAATACTTGCCTTACACTACAAGTCTACTATAACAATAAAGATTGTACTACGGGCTTTAAGCCATCGCCGGGTCTTAGCCCATCTCTGGCCCATTATCTTGAAACTTAACTCCGGGCTTCTGGCAATGACCCTTAGTGTAACCCGGCCCTCCTGGCGGGTGACTCCCAGGTCTATATCCTCAACATTAGGCCCCGGATTGACTTGAGCCGGCCCATGTCAATCTTCAACTCTGCCAACAGAAAAATCTCCGGCTTACTGTTCGTGTGAAGGCCATAACCCGGAGTGACGTCATTCTCCGGACTCCGGATAATCCGCCGTGACATCATCCTCCATTATGTCCGTTTTTACTCCGCCAGATCCGCAACGGATCTCTGCTATTACTGTCTTTCCGAAAATCGAGGCGCCGTGAGGGGGAGATAACCACGCCGTGGTCTCCTTGAATATCGCGCCCACTTATGACTTGCCTTATAAATAGGCCGGCCCGGCACTCTCTTCTCACACTCTCCTTCTTCTTCCTCGCGCTGTCGTTCCTCTGCCCGAGCTTCTGCCACCGCCGCCGCCGTCGCGCCCCTGATCTTCATCGACCCGGCCGCTGCATCACCCTGACCCGGACCAGATAACGGCGGCGACCTTCGCTCTTCCTCAATTCCGGTGAGTCTTCTCTGCCTTGCTAGAACAAATCTGTGGTAGGGTTCATCTTGTGTTCTTCGCGTTCTTCACCATCGCCGCAAGTTTCAGTAACCCCTGTAGTCACTGCCCCCATTGATCTTAACTCTTCGTAGAACCTTTGCGGTAAATGTTCGAGATCCATTCCATCTGCAAAAAATCCTCTTTTTACTGCTTAAAAACCATGTTCCACCTTAAGAACTTCTTCTGCTTCTGTTTCTTTAGGTCTAGAAAATTTTCATCTTGCCCGACCATTTTGATCCAAAAAAGTTACTGTAATATGTGAAATCTGTTTTACCACACTTAGTAAAAACTGCAGCCCTTGAATCTTGGTGGCTTATATTTCCGACTTAAAGAAAACACGCGCCGTAGAACTTTCCGGTTTAAAGAGAACTTTCCGGTTTAAAGAGAACCATGCTCCGTAGATGACCAACTCATCCTGAATACCCCGACGGCTTAGATAACCCACCGTATCAATACGTACCATTAGTCCCCTTCATAAGCCGTCATTGTAGTTTGAATGATAAACTCCGGCTTATAATTAACCCGGACACTTTCCTCTTTATCATAGATCACCAACCGTCACCATGCCTCCCAAAGCTCCCATCACTTGCAACTGGATGAGATCCAACGTCACTGATGAGACCCTGGCCAACTTCGTTAAGTCCGGATATCTGCCCAGGAAGGAAGTGATGTCCTACCGTGCCCCTGATCCGTCAGAAGAAAAACCACAGCCGAGGGAGGGGGAGGTAGTGATCTTTGCGGACCATATGAGCCGAGGCTTCGCACCGCCCGGCTCAAAATTCTTCCGGGATGTGCTCAACTTCTTTGACCTTCGACCTCAGGATATAGGACCCAATTCCATATCCAACATCTGCAACTTCCAAGTCTTTTGTGAAGTATATCTTGGAGAAGAGCCGAGTCTACTGCTCTTCAGAGAGCTGTTTTATTTGAACCGCCACAATGAGTGTGCCAACGGGCCAAGTCTAGAGTTAGGCGGCATCTCCATCCAGCGACGTAGGGACTGTCTGTTCCCTTACGCAGAGCCGCCGAGCCACCCTAAGGACTGGAATATGACTTGGTTCTACTGCCAAGACACATCCCCGGCTGACGAGAATCCACTGCCCGGCTTTCGCCCAACACGCCTGGAGCCGACTCACCCGTTATCTGACAAACTTACTGCCGCGGAACGCCAACCTTTGCTTCCAACGATCAACAAGATCAAGGCCCTGCTAGGCAATGGTCTGAACGGAATTGATCTGGTCCGGGTCTGGATCTCATGGCGGGTGATCCCATTGAGCCGCCGCCCCGGCTTAATGTGTGAGTACACCGGGCGAAAGGATGACCCGCAGAGGCACAGTCGCAATGATCTTCCAGAAGACGTTGCTGAAGAAGAGACCAAGGCTCTGTTAAACGAGAGCCTGGCAGACTGTGGAAGAACCGGGCTAGCCCCGTTCTGCAAGACCAATCCAGCCCCAGCGGTAAGCCGCTGACTTTAACCTTTCAGCTTCTTTGATATGTCACCTTGCTCTGAACCATTTCAAGAATTCATTACTGTATTTCTCAGGCTGATGATAAATTCTGGCGGGTCAAGTATGACCATGAGGCGGCCAAGAAGGCCAGGAAGGCGAAGAAAGCCGCCAAGAGAGCCGCCCCTCGCAAAAAGGGAAGCAGACCCACTGCTTCGGAGCTGCTGCAATTAAGCGATAGCTCCGAGTCAGAGGTAACCCTTAAACCTTTAAACTCTTGCCATATTTGTTGTTTGCTGCGGTCCACTTTACCATCATTTTGTTTATTGACAGGATGACACCGGCGCCAGTAACCCGGTGATTGAAGAGGTAACATTACTCTCCTCCGACTCGGAGCCTTTGCCACAGCTGAAAGTCCGAAGGGTAACCCGGAAAGTAAGCTTTTCTCATCCATTAGCTCATCAAGACCCTCAATTTCTTTTGAAGCAGCAGGTTCACGAAAGCCGGCGTCTCACCCGGGCCCGCAAGGACACCGACCTCTCCGCCGGGTTACCCGACGCGACAAGGAAGCGCCGCACTAAGGTTTTTTCTCACCTGTACCCTTTTCATCCGTTGGCGGGTGTCATCCGTCAGCCACTCAACTCTTCTGACTCCAATTACCAGGAGACCTCCCCCTCTTCGGGTGACTCCATGCAGTCAAGTCTGCCGGCCTTCAAGACTGCACCCGGGTAATAACAATCTCCTTACATTATCTGTCTGTACTTACTTTTTGTATACCTAACACTTCTGTCTTTTCAGTGCCCAGGCAAAGCTCACCAAAAGAGCAAAGAAGACCAGGTCAGCCGGAGTGCCAGACTTGCCTGAGCCGGAGACGACGGCTCAAGAGCCGCCAGCCGCCTCCGCCCCCGAAGCCACCGTTCCCATGGACACGGCGCCTGAAGCCCCTACCCCGACCACCAAGAGAACAACCGAAGTGTTAGCTAACCCGGAGGCGTCCGGCTCAGCCCCACCAGCTAACGACCCGGACGTGGTAATTACCCGGACGGAGTATGTTGAGCCGGGGAGGCCGACCGCACTGGCCAAATGCTCCGCGAAGGGGGAGTTGCTGCAACCCCATCGGGTGAATCTGGACCTCTCCAGCTACACCGATTTAAGCATTGGAGAGCTTGTCTCAGGCTACATCAGCCAAGTTCACAAGAGCCAAGACGCCGAGATCGCCATGGTCAACCAGATCCAACAGAAATCTGAGGTAACCTTCTGCTGTTTTCTTATTTCTGCATAGTGATCCTTGTCATCCTAGCCCCCAAGTCTAGCACTTATACTTGAATATGTTGTAGACTTAGATTTCGGCTTACTGAACTGAGCCGGCCGTACATAGATAGATACGTTCAATATGCATTAGCCCCCAAGTGCCAAGTGTCTTTGCTTGGAAAGTGCTTGGGACTTTATAGAGTGACTGTTAATAACCCGGAAATATATGCAGGCTTTTGGCAAGAAATTAGAGTCGGACCTGGCGGATCTCAAGAGCCGGTTAAAAACTCAAGAGATGGAGACCCGGAAGGCGAATGCCAAGTTTGTCTCCAGCATCGCCGCTCAGGAGAAATTGAAGACTGAATTCGACGCTGAGCGGAAGGCCTGGGCTGAGGAGAAAGCCGCACTGGTGACCCGGGCAGAACAGGCGGAGAAGGCCCTCACTGAGAAGACCGCTGAGCTCTCCGGTCTAAAGCACCAGGTTTCCCAAATGGTGGCTGCTATCTTCGGTAAGTTGCCTCACCGGCTTTCATCAAGTCTGCACATGTTACGATTTACCCTTGTCGCCGGCTAACCTGACCTTTATTAAACAGGTCCCAGGAGTGCCAACCTCAACCAGAGCGTGGTCACCAAGCTAAAGGCCGTGTACACCCTGGTAGAACAACTCTACACCGGGTCACAGCGCGCCTTAGCTGTGGTGGCCCTATCCAATGAGGTGCCAACCCATCTGGCTGAAGTCCTGCGCCGGCTCGCAGTTTTGCCACAGCGAATCCAAGAGCTACGTCGAGCCTCCGCAAGATCCGGAGCAATTGCCGCGCTGAGCCGGGCCAAAGCCTTCCTGCCGGAGCTAGACCCGGCAGACATCGCCCTGGGTTACCCCAGCCTGAAGGAAGATGGCTCCACCTTCGACCAGAAGGATTTCGCGGCATGCGTGAAGGCTGTACGCCCAGTGGCCACCATCATCGGGAACGACACCGACTTAACCAAGTATCAGCCGGGGTACAACGCGGAGAATCAGAGGATTCCAACCCCTCGCTATGAAGCTCTTAGTATAATTCCTCCGGCTCGCCAACACACCTACGCCCCCGAGATTGACCCGGCCGGGCTAATTGACGAAGAAGATCAGTTCGAAGCTCTCAGCGGCATCAACTGGAAATCGTCAACCTTCGAAGCCTTGGGATCAGCCGGAGCAGAAGATGAGCCCGAGACTTCGACTCAGCAGGCGTCATAAACCGGCTAGCGGCTCACCAAACAACGCTCCACCCTTGAAACTTTGAAAGATTTTTGTAATAGAATAAGTGCAACAATTATCTCTGTCGTGCCATCGTGCACGTAATGAATGCTGAAATCCTTTGAAGTCATTCTTTTGATGCTCCTCCGGGTCATAATTATCCTTCGTGCTTCTCAACCTTTAAAAAAGTACCTTCAAGCATCTGCATAGAAAGGTAAATCACAAGTCTCAAGACGGCTTACCACCCTCCGGATTAAATGACCCGGGTAGCATGGTTGGTATCTTAACTCTAATGGACTTGTCTTGATGACATCCAGGATGTTCAATTAACAAGATAACTCCAAAATTAAGCCGGTCAAGCGAAACCCGGCCATGCACACGTTGTCATAATCAGAGTAGACTTTGCGATAAATCGGAACTTAGGGGCTTCCAGTTCGAATACGACCAGAGACCCGGTCCGAAAGGGGTTTAAGCCAAGATTCGGATACGATCATATAGCCCCCAATGGGTGTGGCGATGCCAATCAAGAGGGTACCGACAGCTATGTTCTCTTGGGTTCGAATACGACCCATGTTTGAACAGGAAGCCCCCAAGTGATTCTGAAAATTGTTTAACGACGCTGATTCGAATACGATCCACGTCGGTTCTCAGAGGGGTTACACTATGATTCAAATATGACCAAAGGCAACCTCCCAATGAGCTCGGCACTTTGCCAATCAAATGGGTATCGACAGCTATGTTCTCTTTGGTTCGAATACGACCCATGTTTGAACAGGAAGCCCCCAAGTGATCTTACTGCTTACGGCTAGACTCAAATGCGATCATAAGCCGGATCCTCCTTTCAAATTAGTATGACACGTATATTTGGAGGAGAAAAAAGGACAGAGGTCCTGCTTTATTGCTTATCATAATATATATATGTCTGAGATAAATATGTACACCACAAGAGCCGGTAGCTCAAGTGTAATAAGGCCGAAGCTGAGCGATATTCCACGGCCGACGGGTCTCCTCCTCAGATTTACGCGAATCTTTACGCTCCCGAACATCAATGAGGTAATATGACCCGTTGTGCAAGTTCTTACTGACCACAAAGGGCCCTTCCCAAGGTGGGGATAACTTGTGTGCATCTGTTTGATCCTGGATGAGCCGGAGCACAAGGTCGCCTTCCTGGAAGACCCGGGTTTTGACCCGGCGGCTATGATAACGGCGCAGGTCTTGTTGGTAAATCGCTGAACGGGCTGCTGCCACATCACGCTGTTCATCCAACAAGTCCAGAGCAACTTGGCGCGCCTGTTCATTGTCCGTCTCAACATAAGCCGCCACACGAGGTGAATCGTGACGGATGTCGCTAGGGAGGACCGCTTCTGCCCCATAAACCATGAAGAAAGGCGTGAAGCCAGTAGACCTGTTAGGAGTAGTGTTGATGCTCCATAAGACGGAGGGCAACTCCTCCACCCAACAACCCGGCGTCCGTTGCAAAGGGACCAAAAGCCGGGGTTTGATGCCCTTCAGAATCTCCTGGTTAGCTCTCTCAGCTTGACCATTGGACTGGGGATGAGCCACTGAAGAAACATCAAGCCGGATATGCTCTCGTTGACAAAACTCCTCCATAGCGCCTTTGGACAGATTAGTGCCATTGTCTGTTATGATGCTGTGCGGAAAGCCGAAGCGGAAGATCACCTTTTTCATAAATTGAACCGCCGTGGCTGCATCACACTTGCTAACTGGCTCAGCTTCCACCCACTTCGTGAATTTGTCCACTGCCACCAAGAGGTGGGTCTTCTTATCCTTGGACCGTTTAAAAGGCCCGACCATATCAAGCCCCCAGACCGCAAAGGGCCAAGTGATCGGGATCATCCTCAATTCCTGAGCCGGCACATGAGCCCGTCGGGAGAACCTCTGACAACCATCACACTTACTAACCAAGTCCT
The DNA here is from genome assembly GCF_018294505.1 of Triticum aestivum. Taxonomy (NCBI): domain Eukaryota; kingdom Viridiplantae; phylum Streptophyta; class Magnoliopsida; order Poales; family Poaceae; genus Triticum; species Triticum aestivum. The sequence continues at coordinate 290,178,206 of NC_057814.1, read as the reverse complement.
CCGCATCAGCATGAGCCGTCAACCAATAAAAACCATGACGGAATGCCTTGGCCACAAGGGATTTTGAGCCGGCATGATGGCCGCAATCCCCTTCATGGATCTCGCGCAAGATCTCTTGACCTTCCTCAGGGGAAATACAACGCTGAAATACCCCTGAAACACTGCGATGATGCAACTCGCCGTTGATAACAATCATTGACTTGGCCCGCCGGATTATTTGCCTGGCCGAAGTTTCATCCTCAGGCAACTCTCCCCGGGTTATATAAACCAAGTACGGCATTGTCCAGTCTGGTATGACATGAAGAGCCGCCACCAGTCGTGCCTCCGGGTCAGGGATAGCCAAGTCCTCCTCTGTAGGCAACTTAACCGAAGGGTTATATAGGACATCCAGGAAAGTGTTAGGCGGCACCGGCTTTCGTTGAGAGCCGAGCCGGCTTAAAGCATCAGCCGCCTCGTTCTTCCTGCGATCAATGTGCTCCACTTGATATCCCTGAAAGTGCCCAGCAATGGCATCAACCTCGCGGCGATAAGCCGCCATGAGGGGATCCTTAGAATCCCAAGTGCCTGATACTTGTTGAACCACCAAATCTGAGTCCCCAAAGCACCGTACCCGGCTTAAGCTCATCTCCTTAGCCACCCGGAGACCGTGGAGTAAGGCCTCGTATTCAGCCGCATTGTTAGTGCAGGGAAACATCAATTGTAGCACATACTGGAACTTGTCACCCCTAGGGGAAGCCAATACAACACCAGCCCCCGAGCCCTCCAGCTGCCTGGACCCATCAAAGTGAATAGTCCAATAGGTGTTATCCGGCTTCTGCTCAGGCACTTGCGACTCTGTCCAATCATTAATAAAATCCACCAAAGCCTGAGACTTAACAGCAGTGCGTGGCACATATTTGAGGCCATGAGGCCCAAGCTCAATAGCCCACTTAGCAATTCTCCCTGTAGCCTCTCGGTTCTGGATAATATCCCCAAGAGGGGCAGAACTGACCACAGTGATGGGATGACCCTGAAAATAATGCCTGAGTTTCTGGCTCGCCATGAACACACCATATACAAGCTTCTGCCAGTGCGGGTATCGCTGCTTGGACTCAATAAGCACCTCACTGACATAATAAACCGGCCGCTGAACCGGATGCTCCTTACCCATCTCCTTACGCTCCACCACCATCGCCACACTGACGGCTCGTGTGTTTGCCGCCACATACAGTAGCAAGGGCTCCTTATCAACAGGAGCAGCAAGGACGGGGGGCTCTGTCAGCTGCTTTTTCAAATCCTCAAAGGCGGTATTAGCTGCGTCATTCCAGACAAAGTTATCAGTTTTCTTCATCAACTGATATAAGGGCATAGCATTCTCACCCAAGCGGCTTATGAACCGGCTTAAAGCAGCGATGCGACCCGCCAAACGCTGAACATCATTTATACATGCCGGCTTAGCTAGAGAAGTGATAGCTTTGATCTTCTCCGGGTTAGCTTCAATTCCTCTGTCAGAAACCAAGAAGCCCAATAGCTTGCCCGCAGGAACACCAAAAACACATTTGGCCGGGTTAAGCATCATCTTGTAGACCCGGAGATTATCGAAGGTTTCCCTTAAGTCATCTATTAGGGTTTCCTCCTTGATGGACTTAACCACAATATCGTCCACGTAAGCGTGAACATTGCGCCCGATCTGTTTATGGAGACAATTCTGTACACAACGCTGGTAAGTCGCTTGCGCACACTTGAGCCCAAAGGGCATAGACACATAGCAGAAGGCTCCAAAGGGAGTGATGAACGCCGTCTTCTCCTGGTCCTTAACTGCCATCTTAATCTGATGATACCCGGAATAGGCATCCAAGAAACTTAAGCGTGCACAACCTGCCGTAGCATCAATGATTTGATCAATACGGGGGAGAGCAAAAGGATCAGCCGGGCACGCCTTGTTCAAGTCCGTGTAGTCCACACACATCCGCCAGGTGCCGTTCTTCTTAAGTACGAGCACCGGGTTAGCCAACCACTCTGGGTGAAAAACCTCAACAATGAACCCGGCCGCCAAAAGCCGGGCCACTTCTTCACCAATAGCCTTCCGCCTCTCTTCGTTAAACCGTCGAAGAAACTGTCGGACCGGCTTAAATTTTGGATCAACATTGAGAGTGTGCTCAGCGAGTTCTCTAGGTACACCTGGCATGTCAGAAGGTTTCCACGCGAAGATGTCCCTATTCTCACGGATGAACTCGATGAGCGCGCTTTTCTATTTCGGGTCCAGATTTGCACTGATGCTGAACTGCTGAGACGAGTCACCTGGAACAAAATCAACAAGTTTAGTCTCATCAGCCGATTTAAACTTCATTGCTGGTTCATTCTCCGTGGTTGGCTTTTTCAGAGAGGTCATATCTGTTGGGTCAACATTGTCTTTATAAAATTTCAACTCTTCTGTGGCACAAACAGACTCTGCATAAGCCGCGTCACCTTCCTCACACTCCAGAGCCACCTTCCGGCTGCCGTGAACCGTAATGGTCCCGTTGTGACCCGGCATCTTGAGTTGTAAGTACACATAACACGGCCGTGCCATGAACTTGGCGTAAGCCGGCCGTCCAAATATGGCGTGGTAAGGACTTCTTATCTTGACCACCTCAAAGGTCAACTTCTCCACCCTGTAGTTGTTCTCATCACCGAAGGCCACTTCCAGTTCGATCTTGCCGACTGGATAAGCCGATTTACCGGGTACCACACCATGGAAGATAGTATTTGACTGGCTGAGGTTCTTATCAACTAGCCCCATACGATGGAAAGTCTCATAATAGAGGATGTTGATGCTGCTGCCTCCATCCATGAGTACCTTTGTGAACTTATAGCCTCCCACTTGAGGAGCCACCACTAAGGCCAGGTGGCCCGGGTTATCCACCCGGGGAGGGTGATCCTCCCTACTCCACACTATGGGCTGCTCCGACCACCGTAAGTAGCGTGGAACCACCGGCTCAACAGCATTAATAGCCCTCTTGTGAAGCTTCTCGTCTCGTTTGCACAAACTAGTGGTGAACACATGATACTGTCCACCGCTAAGCTGCTTTGGGTTGGTCTGATAGCCCCCCTGTTGCTGTTGATGACCCTGACCAGACTGTTGATTAAAGCCCCCTTGACCGTTCTGAGGACCAGAATTTGACCCGCCGCCCGGGCCATGAAAGCCGCCGGCGCCTGAGCCGCCACCCGGACCATTGTAGTTTTTAAAGGCCTTCATGATAGCACAATCCTTCCACAGGTGAGTCGCCGGCTTCTCTCTAGAACCGTGTCTCGGACAAGGTTCATTCAACAGCTGTTCCAGAGAAGGTCCTGACCCGCCGCCTCGGGGAGGGGGCCTCCCCTTGCGTCGCTGGTTATTACCTTGAGAGTTGGTGTTGGCTACAAACTCTAGGCTGCCATTGGCCTTGCGCTTGCCTCCTCCTTGGTTCCCCGGGCTAAACTAAGGACCCTTGCCGTTGCCGTTCTTCTTTCCCTTCCCTGCCCTTTCATCATCTGAAGGGGGATCCTTGGTACCATCTGAATCGACGTACTTGACAAGAGCTGCCATCAGTGTACCCATATCAGTACAGTCACGCTTAAGCCGCCCGAGTTTCATCTTTAGGGGCACAAAGCGACTGTTTTGTTCCAACATTAAGACTGCAGAGCCGGCATCCATCTTATCTGATGAATGTATGATCTCCTTGACCCGGCGAACCCAATGGGTCGTGGATTCACCCTCCTGCTGCTTACAGTTAGTCAGATCCACGATTGACATAGATTGCCTGCAGGTATCTTTGAAGTTTTGAATGAACCGGGCTTTCAGCTCAGCCCAAGACCCGATGGAGTTCGGCGGTAACCCTTTCAACCACGTGCGGGCAGTTCCATCTAACATCATGGTGAAATATTTGGCCATGGCCGCCTCGCTGACTTCCAGCAATTCCATAGCCATCTCATAACTCTCGATCCAGGCTGCCGGCTGTAAGTCTGCTGTATAGTTAGGCACCTTCCTAGGTCCTTTGAAGTCCTTGGGTAGACGTTCATTACGGATAGCTGGCATCAAACACGGGACACCCCCGGTTCTAGTAGGGATACCCGCATCCACGGACATCGTCGGATAAGCCGGGGGGGTCTGGTAAGCCGTCACTTGAGGCGCCTGCTCCGCCTCCTGGCGTGCTTGGTCCGCTACGTAGAAGGCTCCATTATGAGCCGGGCCATGACCAGGGGGCGGGTCATGGCGTCGGACATTACTTGAGCCGGTCGCCGAGATCATCTGCCGGCTGTAACTCGGGCTCTGCCCTGGACGAGGGGTTGAATGGATCCTATCCCGGCTGTAGGAGTACGCCTCTTGCTGCGCCAGCGCTGTCTGGAGGAGTTCTTTGACCCGGCGGGTCTCAATAGCCGTCGGAGAGTCGCCATCAACGGGCAGAGCCACCAGCCGTGCCGCTGCGGTGACCATGTTCTCCAGCGGGTTATTATAATGGCCCGGGGGTATTGGCACATACTGAGGCGGGGCGGGGGGCCCCTGGGGAGGCCCCATCACTCGTGGTTGAACAAGGGGTCCAGACCCGGGTGCTACGACCCCTGGCGGGTGACTGGACCCTGCACCTGGCGTGTTGAAGAGGTTGCGCGGATCGTAGACCGGCGGGAGTCGAGATTGAGCCTTTTGATGCCTCCTTCTCATGACCTCATTGGCCGTGTTCTGATCCATCGTGAGTTGGAAGGACTGCGCCTGAATCAGCTGGGTCTGGGCATCGAGAGCCGCCCGCTCCGCAGCCAGCCTGATCCCTTCCGCTGCAAGGTCCTCTTTAGCTTTTATCAGATCCAATTTTAGCTGTGCAACCGCCGCATCATGCTGAACTTGATCCGCCGGGTCGACCGTGGCGGTTAACAGGGCCGTCATCTTATCCGTGAGATCCATCAGCACCTGAGCCGGGGAAGGCACCGGGTTTTCCGATCCGGCAGCGGGGTTCTGAACAGGCTGCGCACCAGCCATAAAAACTCCGACCTGACTTGGCGGCTCAAAAAGGTCCGGAATACTGTTGCCATCGGAATAACTCATGAGCCTGCCACCTTGAAGTTGGTACAGCGAGTTTGACTCATCAGCGGCCGACTCGCCGTCAGAGCCGGCGGCCGCCTCATCTCCAGACCCAGATGGATCAGAGAGCCCTCCGTGGATGCATCCCACAAAAGCACGCTTTAAGGCAGGCCGGGCCCGGGCGGGTCGTGCGCGCTGAGCCGTTTCGATGAGACCGGCGCGGAGATCCGGCTCGGGGCCCGGCTCTCCAATCTTGCCGATGAAGACATGAATTCCACCGAAGGGGACCCGGTACCCGTACTCCACTGAGCCGGCGTCGGGGCCCCAGTCCGCATCGTCGATGTAGAGCTTGCCGCGACGACTCTTGGTCATCCGGCCCACAGCGTATCCCTTGAGCCCTTCGAAGCTGCCCTTCAAGAACTCAAATCCACCGTGCGCCAGCCCCACGGTGGGCGCCAACTGTCGTGGAATTGTCACGGCAGATGTCCTCGGGTTAGGACTTAGTCGTGGAGCCATCGCAATTGGGAAGCTTGAAGGGGTTAAGTGGGACAAGGAACACGAGGGTTTATACTGGTTCGGCCCCTTACGGTGAAGGTAAAAGCCTACGTCCAGTTCGAGGTGTTATTGATTAGGGTTTCGATAACCAGGGAGCTAAACAGCTATGCCCGGCTCTCGATCAGATTGTTGTCACCCCTAAACCGCTGCCGGGTCGTCCCTTTATATAGGGAGGTTGACACCCAGCGGCCCTTAGAGTCCCGGCCGGCTCATAAGAGTGTCCGGCTCGAACTCTAAACAATACTTGCCTTACACTACAAGTCTACTATAACAATAAAGATTGTACTACAGGCTTTAAGCCATCGCCGGGTCTCAGCCCATCTCTGGCCCATTATCTTGAAACTTAACTCCGGGCTTCTGGCAATGACCCTTAGTGTAACCCGGCCCTCCTGGCGGGTGACTCCCAGGTCTATATCCTCAACAGTTCCCCTCTATATTTTTTGTTTTTAAACTTTATAAAAACACTCAAAAGAAATAAATGACTCTCAAAAACTTTCGGGTTGTCTCCTTGGCAGCGCTTTCTTTAATGCCATTAAGCTAGACATAAAGTGCTCAAGTAATGGATCCACCCGGATCCCAAGGTATATCAAAGCCAATTTTAATTAACAACGATTTGGCATTTAGTAGTGAGCACAAAGCAACATATATCATGCAATGACGAAGTCTAACTCTCATTCTAGGCATCGACATGTCATACAAGAACAATTCATGCACATCAAGTAAAGGCCAATACATAGCATAAGAAGTTTCCAGCAATTCTTTCGTGTTGGCAACATAGAGAGGCGGAGATGTAGTTCCTCTCTCATAATAATTGCAAGTAGGAGAAGCAAGCACATGCATATTACATTCATCAAAATTATCATGTGCAATAGTAAAAGGCAACCCATCAATGTAATCCTTAATAAGTGCAAACTTCTCCGATAAAGTGTAGTTGGTGGAATTCAAAAAGATAATAGGACTATCATGTGTGGGTGCAATAGCAACAATTTCATTATTAGGATAACGAACTATACCAAGTTCATCTCCATAAGCATAATTCATATTGGCATCAAGGCCACAAGCATAGCAAGCATCAAGTTCATCCAAAAGGGATATTTCAAATGAATCAACGGATCATAGCAATTATCATAGCATTCATCCTTCGGTAAGCATAAAGGGAAATTAGATAATGTATGAATTGAAGAGTTACTCTCATTAGAAGGTGGGCAAAGGTAGCTAATCCGCTCTTCCTCCTTTTGTTCTTCGCTCTCCTCATCATCTTTTTCATCCAATGAGCTCATAGTTTCATCAATTCCTTCTTCCATAGACTCCTGCAAAATATTAGTCTCTTCTTGGACAGCGGAGACTTTCTCAGTAAATGTATGAATATCAGAATTGTATTTATATTTTTCGTAGCAATATTTAAGGATGGCAAAATTTTCCGGTCTATAAACATCATCATCATCAAAAGCTTCATACTTTAAAAACAAATATTCAATTTCATAAGCACCCTTAAAAGCAACAAATTCTTCTATTCGTTCCACATCATAATAATCATATCTACCATTGGCATAAGAAGCCAAGGTTTCATTATGAATAAATTTGCATGAAAAGGGAAGGTGTGGAGCGTTCATCCTAGAGCAACAAGTATAATCATATCTCTGGCATAAATTCCAAGCATACCAATGCAACATATCAATTTGATCCCACAATAGTTTCCCTTTTTGTGTCAAGCTATAATCCCTAAAGTATTCACGTTGATCCAACGTTACTCCCATTATCAAGTTGAATGGGGTTTTCTCAGGATTATCAAAGTAGCGCATAATATTTTTCACATAACGAGCATCGAGGGTTTTAGGAGGTTCCCCATCTCCATGAGTAGCAAGTACCACTAAGTTTTTGGTGTTGCGTGTTCCATATCCATAATTAAAGATAAAGAACAACTTAGAATAGGAAATAAAAACTATTTAGTGATAAAACAAACAAGCAAACACAAGAATATTCACCCCACGCTATTGCTCCCCGGCAACGGCACCAGAAAAAGGTCTTGATAACCCACAAGTATAGGGGATCGTTTGTAGCCTTCTTCGATAAATAAGAGTGTCGAACCCAACAAGGAGCTAAAGGTAGAACAAATATTCCCGCAAGTTCTATTGACCACCGATACAACTCTATGCACACTTGACGTTTGCTTTACCCAAAACAAGTATGAAACTATTTTGCAAGAATAAAACTATGAGTACTTTGCGAGGATAAAACTACGAATAAATTGCAAGGTAATAAAAGTGGATAGCTTTTGTCAACAAGAAAGTCATTTGTTCCTAGGCAATCGATAACAAGTACCGGTAATCATTCTTGTAATTTTATATGAGGGAGAGGAATGAGCAAACATACTTCCTCTACTTGGATCATATGGACTTATGATTGGACCCCTAGCAAGCATCCGCAAGTACTAAAGATCATTAAGGTTGTGAAACCCAACCATAGCATTAATTATCAAGTCCTGTTTATCCCATACGCCATAACCCACTTATCCGTGTTTAGGGTGCTGTCATCCCCGGCAACACTGACAATAAGCAAACCATGAACATATTGCAACACCCTACAACGGGGGCCCCTCATGTTTGCGCGAGATGAAGGGCACCGTAGGACATCACCATAAATAAAATATACAATCATACCAACCAAGATCACGATTAACCCATAGGACAAAACGGGTCTACTCAAACATCATAGGATAACCATAGATCATTGGGAAATAATGTATGGAGTTGAGCACCATGTTTTAGTAGAGATTACAGCAGGGAGAAGGGGTTTTACACCGCTGCATAGAGGCGAAGAAAGTTGGTGTTGACGGTAGCAAGATTGTTGATGTAGATCGCCGTCATGATCCTTGCCCCGGCGGCACTCTGGCGCGACCGGGAGAGAGGGGGAGAGAGAGCCCCCCTCCTTCTTCTTCCTTGGCCTCCCCCTAGATGGGAGGAGAGTTCCCCTCTAGTCCATGGCCTCCATGGCGGCGGAGAGGAGGAGCTCCTCCGAGATTGGATCTCCCTCTCCGTTCTCTTCTGTTTTGCGTTCCCCAGATCTAGCCCTTCACGGTTTCTTAAATTCCTGGAGATCCGTAACTCCGATTGCGCTGAAATTTTTACATGATTTTTTCCCACAAATTATCTTTCTTGCGCCAGAAGAAGGGCCCCAACCAACCTTCAAGGAGGGCACAAGATACTTGGGCGTGCCTGGCACCCCCAGGCGCGCCCTGGTGGGTTGTGGGCACTATGGGCCCCCGTTTGTGTTGATTCCACCTCCCAAAAATCACATATATTCCAAAATAATTCTCCGTAAATTTTTATCGCGTTTGGACTTCGTTTGATATGGATTTTCTGTGAAACAAAAAAATGCAACAAATAGGAACTGGCACTAGGCACTGGATCAACATGTTAGTCCAATAAATCATATAAATTGTTGCCAAAAATATGTAAAAGTTGTATAATATTGGCATGAAACAATCAAAAATTATAGATACGACGAAGACGTATCAATTAGCAGCTGAGTTGTCAATTCAACCAAACCTGGAGATTAATTAGCTGCAGCAAAGTCATCAGTAGCAAAGTAGTATGATAGTTTGGATAGTTGTAGCAACAGCAGTAGTAACAGTAACAGTGATAGCAATGATTTTGCGGCAAGTTTACCAGTAACAATAGCAGTAGTAACTTAGCAGGAACAATACAAGAGAAATTCATAGGCATTGGATCGATGAACTCGTTGGATGATATTCATCATATAATAGTCATAACCTAGGGAGATACGACACTAGCTCGAGTTCATAAATATAATGTAGGCATCCGTAAATAGTCATATGTGTTTATGGAAAGAACTTGCATGACATCTTTTGTCCTACCCTCCCGTGGCAGCGGGGTCCTATTGGAAACTAAGGGATATTAAGGCCTCCTTTCAATAGAGAACCAAAACAAAGCATTAGCACATGGTGAATACATGAACTCCTCAAACTACGGTCATCACCGGAAAGTATCCCGACTATTGTCACTCCAGGGTTTGTGGATCATAACACATAATAGGTGAATATAACTTGCAAGATCGGATCTAGAACATAGATATAATGGTGATAACATAAACGGTTCAGATATGAGATCATGTTACCCGGGCCCAAAGTGACAAGCATTAAGCAAGGCAAAGTCATATCAACATCAATCTCAGAACATAATGGATACTAGGGATCAATCCCTAACAAAGCTAACTCGGTTACATGATGAATCTCATCCAACTCCTCACCGACCAGCGAGCCTACGAAGGAATTACTCACTCCCGGTGGCGAGCATAATGGAATTGGCAATGGAGAAGGGTTGGTGATGATGAAGATCAAAGATCCCCCTCTCCGGAGTCCCAAACGGACTCCAGATCTGGCCTCCCGAGAAAGAGCAGGAGGTGGCGGCGGCTCCGTCTCGTGAAACGTGATAATTCTTTCTCCCTGATTTTTTCTGGAAAAATCGGTATTTATGGAGTTGGATTCAGGGTCTGCAGGTGTCACATTCTAGCTAGTTCATGCATTAGAGTGTTGCATCATGTCTACTTTTCACAGAAACTTGAAATGGGGATGCCAGAAACCCCAGCACCCCCCTGAACACAACTAGGGTTTACTAAAATCCTTTTCAATGAACCTGAAATGCCCTCCATAAATGTTCACCATCTTTGGTCCTGGCTAAAACCTCTGCCAAAAATGGTTTCATATTTTTGGAGGCCATTCTGGATTTTTGCACCAAGCCATAAGTATTTGCATTTGGGCAATTTAAATCCTATAAATATTTTAAAATGCCCAAATAATCTTGAAGGTATTTTTAGGCTGTTGAGAATATTTTCAAATGTGCCTCTGAATAGTTTCAGGATTTTCCTAAATGGAATAGTATTTCTACTATTTCAAAACACAGAACAGAAACAAATAAAAAGGAAAACAGAAAGCAGAGAAGAAACTTACCTGGCAGCCCACCTGGCGGCCCAGCACTGTGCTGGCCCATGGCCAGTCAGCTGCTTGCTCCCACCAGAGCAGGCACAGAGGTGACGCCGGCGTGCGCGAGCTCGCCACGCCGCCACCTGCTTGCCGCCTCGCCCGTGGACGAGCTGGACGACCTCCACGTCGCGCCCCCGAGCCCCTGGACACCTCCATTCGCCCCCATCGCCTCTCCCTCGCTCTCTCTCGCCATGGCCGAAGCAGCCGCCGTCGTCCCGCCGACGTAGCCGCGCCCACCGTCGTTCTCGCGCTGCCCCACCGCGTCCAGCAGCTCCGCCGTCGCCTTCTCCTTTGAGCAAGTCGGGCCCCGAGCGCTCGCTTGCCCCGAAGCCACTGCTCCGACCTCGCCTTCACCGCCCACCGCCGGAGATCCCCTCCGCCGTCACCACCGCAGCAGTTCGCCCCCGACCTCGCCGTCCGCTCCGTCGCAACCACCGTGAGCCTGGCCACCTCCCTATCCTGTCCATTCTCCCTCTCGAGCTCCGTAGCAACTGCACGTAGCTCACCGGCACGCGTCGCCGCCGAGCTCGTCGCCGACGAGGCTCCGGCCATCCAACGTCCGCACCACCATGGCCGTTAGCTTCACTGCATCGCCAGGAGCCCGTAGCACCAACGCACGCCCCTCGCCGTGCTCTCTAGCGACGGGTTCGACTACACCCGTACCCCGGCAGCCGCACAGCTCGTCGCCGGCGTCGATTCCGGTGACCCCGAGCTCCACCACCACCACCAATCGATGCGGCTCGTTCCCAGCTGCGTGTAGATGCTCTCCGCCGCCCATTTGGTCGCCGGAGCACGGATCCCGCACCCCACGGATCACACACTGCTGACGTAATAAGTAATTTAATTACTGGAATTATTTCTATACAGGAAATTCCAGAAAATATCACAAACTTCAAAAAATCATAGAAAATAATCTATAGCTCAGAATGAAAAGATTTATATATGAAAAATGATCAGAAAAATCCATTCTATCCATCTGTACTGGTTTCATGCATGTTCAAGCAAATTAACCTACTGTTTAATGCAGAACAAGATAAAGCACTAAAAAGGGCCACATATGAACTTGCAATTTGAATCTTTGATCCAAAATAGTCCAAACCCATCTGGTCCTAGTTGCATTAGCCCAATACATCCATTTTGCCATGTCTCATGCATGCATCATATTGTTGCACTTTGCTTGGTGTTGATTGTGCTTCGTTGTGTTCATCGTGGTAGGTCCTGCCTCCGAGGATATTCACGAGTATCCAACTGAAGGGCAGTATCCCCCCACCACTCCGTCAGGCAAGCAACCCATTGATCATTTCGATACAAACCCATCTTCTCGCTTCTGCTCTCATTTACTGCATTAAGACAACGCGATTCAAACTGCTGTGTGTTGCGGTAGTTGAACCCACTTTCCTTTGCATGACCTGTCATTGCCACAGTAACTAGATGAAACCCACTAGCATGTGTAGGAGTTGATTGAGCCATGTTGTGTTCCTACAATGCTATGCTTGCTACGCTTAGAGTCGTGTCAGGTCTGGCTCATCAGGGTGATGAACTAGAGTGAAAGCGTGTGTCAGTAATGAGAGTGAGGTGTTGAATACGATTTGGTAAAGGTATCGATGGGAGGCCATGTAGGAGTACATGGTGGGTTGTTTCATTGAGACCGTCCCTAAGAACTGAGATCTATATGCGTGATTTAAGATTCAGCTACTACCACGCATTGGGCCCGAAACCAATGGACCCCCTCCGCTTCTTAATCACCCTTGTCCTGTCCAGGAGTTGCACGTAGTTTCTGGTGTTTGTAGTAAGCTGGAGGCCATGGACAGCGCTGACCAAGGGGTGGGCTGTGATGCGGTAGGCTCGTGGCACGGTGTACCGAGTCGCCCGTTTGGTGTCTGGGAACCCTGCACACATCATTTGGGGCCGTATGTGGAAACCTCGGCCGGACTCCCTGCGGATGGAACCTGAATAGGCGATAAACCTGGACTAGAGACTTGAGTGTTTAGGTAGGCTGTGGCCGACACCCACGTTGGGCTTCCGCTTGAAGGTTGCCGAGTACATGTCGTGTAGCGACGGTAAGTGGTGAGAGCGTGTGTGACGAAGTACACCCCTGCAGGGTATAAAACTATTCGAATAGCCGCGTCCGCGGTAAAGGACTACTTGGTCGCTTATGCAGTTCATAGACAAGTAAATGGATACCACTAAAAGCCTCAAGATAAGTGTGAGTACCGTGGATGGCTCTCTCGTGGGATGACGAGGGAGGATCCACGGTGGAGTATTGAGATGGTGATTAGTGGATTCGTGTGGGAAAACTATTTTACAAGTGGTGTCTCGTAGGATAGCTTAGCCAAGAGTCAAAGCTGGCTTGCTGCAATAACTCCACTACCTTCTTGAGAATGTGCATGTATAGTAGTATCTGTTGTAAGACTTGTTGAGTACCTTTGTACTCATGTTGCTTCAATTACTGTTTTCAGACGACAACACCGCCCCTTCCGATGGGTTCTATGTAGAACTCGACGACAACGAGTGACTTGCCACCCAGGTGGTGATCTAGGCATGTGAAGGGCCTACGTAGATAGACAGGCTTCGTCAAGCCTTCTTTCTTTCTAGTGTCTGTACCCAGAAAAGTTGCTTCCGCATGTGTTTGTATGATTGTATGACTTGAGTGTCGGGTCATGTGACCCCTATCTGTATGAACATGTTATGTAAGGCTCTCTGGAGCCCTTTAAATAATGTACTTTGAGTTGTAGAGTTTTGTTGTGATGCCATGTTGTATTTACACATATCGAGCATATTGTGTGTATGATTGAAATGCTTGATATGTGTGGGATCCGACAATCTAGTTGTTTATCCTTGGCAGCCTCTCTTATGGGGAAATGTAGTCTAGTGCCTCCTTGAGCCATAGTAGTCCGCTATAGCCCGGTTCACCGGAGTCCTGCTAGCCCAGCACTACTGCTCTGGACACTTGACTGGCCGGCATGTGTTTCATGTCGTTCCTGTGTCTGTCCCTTCGGGGAAATGTCACGCGGTGACATCCGGAGTCCTGCCTAGCCTGCTACAGCACGGTTTCCCGTAGTCCTGTTAGCCCAGTGCTACAGCCCGGATTCACACGCTGCTGACCGACACGTTCGATGTTGATTCATGTATGCCTGTTCCCATACGTTAGTGCCGCTTTGGGTTCTCTGTCATATGGATGCTAGCGACATTGTCATATACGTGAGCCAAAAGGCGCAAACGGTCCTGGGCCATGATAAGGCGACACCCGTGGGAGTACCGTGCGTGAGGCCGCAATGTGATATGAGGTGTTACAGGCTAGATCGGTGTGACTTAGAATCGGGGTCCTGACAGCGTTGGCATCAGAGCCAGACTGCCTGTAGGTGCGTTAAGCCAAACTGGTCAATGTCGAGTCTAGAAATGCTTTAGTTATATGTAGGGGGGTTGATTGTGGGAGGGAACGTAAGGCGCTTTTACTCCTTTACCTTATGCCCTCTGATCTAAGTCATTCTCTTCTCATTCTACATGGGTTAAGGACTAGGCTCTCTTCTCTCTATCAGGTTCACGTGTTACTAATCCGTAGTAACTTATAGGATTGTTGCTTCGATGCTTCGGTTCAGTTTCTACTACCTTTAGTATGTTGTCGGTTGACCCAGAACCTTGATATGATGTGGCTGAGTGGTTTTGCAAACTGTTGCGAATGTCTCAAATCTTTTTCCGAGCATTTATAGCCATTATGCTGTCCGAATTCTCCTAGAAATTCTAATGCCTTGCATTATTTCGTGCTTTCAGATGGCCACCCGTTCCCAGAATCAAGTGGTTCGTCTGACCCGGTGCCTCGATGTACCTGGTCACACGGCCATGCTGGTCCGAGTGATGGTTGAGACAGGCTATCGATGGTATCCCGAGTATACCGTCGAGGAGCAGTTTCGAGACTTTAATCAAAGCCAATATTTTTGCACAGTCAGGATTTACCCTTCCTATCCTGGAGCTACTGAACCCCTCCATTGCTCTTATGGACTTGGGGTTACCATCGAGATGTCCGTGCAGGACGGAGCTTACTCAATGATGACTATCATACGAGCCAGGACTGCCTTGCTTCAGAACACTGACTTCCGCTATATGCCAGCATCACTCCCTGGGGCACAAGGGTACTATCAGGCTACCTACTGTGATCCTACCCATGAGGATTCACTACTCCGCACCACCACCGAGATGCTTGAGGACAAGGACCGTGAGAATCCTGCCTTGCGAATGGAGCTCTTTAATGCTCGTTCTGATCACTGGCCACTCTGACACGGTTTGCACCTGCCGTGCATGCTGGGTATATGGACATGAGGGACTTGTACCCCGTGCGGTCTGGTCTGCCAGAATGTATGGAATGGCGTGATGTAGGAGGCATCACCCCTCCTCGTGGACCCCGTCTGCCACCGTTTGTTGGACCAAGGCCACACCCGAGTCCTTATGGACCGCAAGCTCCACAGGACCGACTATTTCCAGATGATCATGTTCAGCTTCCAGGACATGGCGGTGATTTCTATGAAGATTACTACGGAGACGTCTGAGTTGGTGGTAGTTCCACTAGTATTGTAACAGTTGTATTCCCCACAATCCTGCGTGTCTTGTGGGATACGACTTGGTGTGTATCACGTTCCGGAGGTGTAGAAAAATAATGTATAGGAGCTTGGAATGCCTCTGATGAGATGCATCGTCTTTCATCGCAGCTGTACTCCAGCCTGGGCTTGTACTAAACTATGTATGGTGCGTATGACCGTTGGTATATATATATGTTTCTATATTACCATGTCATACTGATGATCATCTCTGCATTCCGTGTTATCCATTACATTCCGTATTTCCCTGCCAAAATTTAGCCATCCTTGTCTAAACCGTTATCTTGTTTCTCCTAGGATGGTCAACACCCGCAACAACCCTGCTGTCCAGGCGCAGGGTGAAGCCAATGCAGTTAGGGGGGAGAATCTGCCTCAACTGCCTTCTCTGGCCGAAGTCATGCTGGAGGCAGAAAGAAACAAGCGTGAGACTAACCGCTTGCTAGAGCAAATTGAGCAGAATACTGCACGTCATCAGAGGAACGAATTGGTGTCCATCAATGACTATATCAAGTTGTACCCACCGAAGTTTAACCATTCCGTCGAGCCCCTCGATGCGGATGATTGGCTTCGCAGCATCACCCATAAGCTACGTTCTGCCAACGTAGCCGAAGCTGATAAGGTTACATACGCTGCCTATCACCTCGAAGGCCCTGCTAGCCTCTGGTGGGAAAACTTTGAGGCTATGCGCCCAGCCGGCCAAATCACTACTTGGGCTGAATTCAGTGAGGCTTTCCGTGAGCATCACATTCCGGAGGGTCTCATAGATCGTAAGCGGGAAGAATTCTGCAACTTCACCCAAGGCAGACTGACTGTGGATGCATACAGCCGTGAGTTTGGAAATTTAGCACGCTATGCTCCTGAAGAGGTATCCATCGACGCCAAGAAGCAGGCAATGTTCCGCAAGGGACTTAGCCCCGAGCTTCGCCGTGATCTTCGTCTGCACGAGTGCACCTCTTTCCAGAAATTGGTCAATAAGGCCATCAGTGCTGAGACAGGACAAACTGACTACGATGCTTCACGCAAGCACTCTCGCGATTTTGGTTCCTCATCCGGCTCCGGATCTCAGAAGCGCCGGGTCTGGATTCCGAACACTGCTCTGCCACCTAGGTTAACTCCGAGGCCATCCTTTGAGGCACCTCGCCCCAACCAGCAGTATGCACCGCCCAAGGTCTATGGTGGCCCCGCTGCTAATGCTGCTCCACGCCCCAATGTTGTGACGTGCTTCAAGTGTGGAGAAACGGGTCACTATTTGCGCAAGTGCCCCCGAAACAACCTCAATCAACCTGGACAGTCCGTTGGCCGTGGTAAGCCAGCAGGAAAGACTTACTACGCCCAGCCAGCCACCATTGCACGTGGCCATGTCAACTACGTTTCAGCTGAAGAAACTCATGAGGATCCCAACGTCGTCCTTGGTACGCTCCTTGTTAATTGCCATCCGGCAACTGTTCTTTTTGATACTGGAGCATCTCATTCATTTATCTCTGAGAGCTATGCTCGATTGCACAACACCACATTTTGTGACATGCCCACCTCCATGGTAATCCAAACCCCTGGTTCTAAGTGGAAAACCTCTAGCATAAGCCATGGAAATGAAATTCTTGTCGACAGATTGGTCTTCCTAGCATCACTAATAGCTCTCAAGTCCTCGGACATAAACATCATCTTGGGTATGGACTGGATGTCAGCCCATTATGCTAAGATTGATTGCTCTACTAGGACTGTTCAACTCACCCATCCGTCGGGCAAGACAGTCAATGTTCTGACCCGAGTGTCTAAGCGTCAGCTTTACTCATTAAATGCCAACCCTCTTCCAGACCTTGAAGATGTTCCGGTAGTCCGTGACTTCCCGGATGTCTTCCCAGAAGAACTGCCAGGTATTCCACCTGACAGGGATGTCGAGTTCGTGATAGACCTTGTTCCAGGAACCGTCCCAATCTCTAGAAGACCTTCTAAGATGGCACCCCTAGAGCTAGCCGAGCTTAAGAAACAACTCGATGAGTCCTTGAAAAAGGGTTTCATCCGTCCTAGTTCTTCTCCGTGGGCTTGCCCCGTCCTCTTCGTCAAGAAGAAGGATGGTACGGATCGGATGGTTGTAGATTACCGACCTGTCAACCTAGTCACTATCAAGAACAAGTATCCGCTCCCCAGGATCAACGACCTGTATGATCAGCTCGCTGGATCCTTAGTCTTCTCTAAAATGGATTTGAGGTTGGGCTACCATCAAATCAAAATCAAGAACGGGGACATTCCTAAAACGGCCTTTGTTACTCATTATGGCCAATACGAGTACACCGTCATGTCTTTCGGTTTAACCAATGCTCCAGCCACCTTCTCTCGGTTAATGAACTCGATCTTCATGGAGTATTTGGATAAGTTCGTCGTAGTATACCTTGATGATATACTCATCTACTCGAAGAATGAGGAAGAACATGCCGAGCATCTAAGACTAGTATTGATGAAACTTCGAGAGCATCGCCTTTATGCTAAATTCTCTAAGTGTGAATTCTGGTTGCCAGAAGTGACCTATCTAGGCCATGTAATCTCTGGTAAGGGTATTGCTGTCAATCCCGAGCGAGTTCAAGCCGTCCTTGACTGGACTCCACCTGAATCGGTCAAGCAAGTTCGGAGTTTCCTTGGCTTAGCGAGCTACTGTCGCCGCTTCGTCGAGAATTTCTCCAAGGTTGCTAAACCTCTAACTGAACTCCTCAAGAAAGATAAAAAGTTCGAGTGGACCCCACAGTGCGAGTTCAGCTTTCAGGAACTGAATAGACGCCTGACATCTGCTCCCGTACTCATACCACCAGATTTTTCTAAGGACTTTGTTATCTATTGCGACGCCTCGCGACAAGGACTAGGTTGCATACTCATGCAAGATCGTCATGTGATTGCCTACGCTTCCCGACAGTTGCGTCCACATGAGGATAATTATCCCACACATGATCTAGAGCTTGCAGCCGTAGTCCATGCACTCAAGACATGGCGACATTACCTTCTCGGTAATCGTTGCGAGATTTTCACCGATCACCAAAGTCTGAAATATATTTTCACCCAACCGGATTTGAATCTCAAGCAAAGACGTTGGGTCGAGTTGATCACAGATTATGACTTAGGAATAACTTACACCCCGGGCAAAGCCAACGTCATGGCTGATGCGCTAAGCCGTAAATCTTATTGTAACAACTTGATGTTACAACAAAGTCAACCACTTCTCCACGAGGAATTCTGTAAGCTTAACCTTCACATTGTTCCTCGAGGGTTCCTATCCACCCTGGTGGCGAAACCTACCCCTACGGATCAGATCATCAAAGCTTAGAAGGTAGATCCGGGAATCTCCCGTATTAAGAGAAACATCAAGAAAGGAGTTGCGGATTGTTTCTCCGTTGATGACCAAGGTGTTGTGTTCTTTGGAGACCGTCTAGTGGTTCCCAAGGTACGCAACCTGAGGCGATTGATCCTTAAGGAAGCTCATGAATCTCCTCTCACCATTCATCCCGGTAGTACTAAAATGTATCAAGACCTACGCCAGAGGTTTTGGTGGACTAGGATGAAGAGAGAAATTGCTCAATACATTGCTAATTGCGACGTCTGTCGTCGTGTTAAAGCAGAGCATCAACGGCCTGCTAGCACCCTTCAACCTTTGGCTATTCCTGAATGGAAATGGGATAAAGTCGGTATGGATTTCATTACCGGGTTTCCCATGACCAAGAGAGGGAATAATGCTATCTTCGTTGTTGTTGATCGTCTTTCCAAAGTAGCCCACTTCCTACCTGTTCCTGAGAGTATAACCGCGAGCCAGCTAGCTGACTTGTACATCTCCCGAATAGTGTCTCTTCATGGTGTTCCATTGGAAATTAATTCAGACCGTGGAAGTCTCTTTACCTCTCGATTTTGGGAATGTTTCCAGAATGCTATGGGAACTCGTCTCTCCTTTAGCACCGCCGTCCACCCTCAATCAAGTGGTCAGGTAGAACAAGTTAATCAAATTCTGGAGCATATGCTCTGAGCTTCTGTCATCTCTTTCGGCATGGATTGGGAGAAATGCCTTCCATTCGCCGAGTTCGCTTATAACAATAGTTATCAAGCTAGCTTGGGGAAAGCTCCTTTCGAGGTTCTCTATGGACGAAAATGTCGAACTCCTCTTAACTGGTCAGAAACCGGGGAAAGACAACTCTTTGCCCCGGATATGATTCAGGAAGCAGAGGAGCAGGTTCGCATTATTCGTGAGAAATTGAAAACAGCCCAATCTCGCCAAAAGAGCCATTATGACCGCAAACATAAGGCTATGACTTTTGGGGTTGACGAGAAGGCTTACCTTCGGGTTACTCCTTTAAAGGGAACCCATCGATTCGGTATCAAAGGCAAATTGGCTCCCCGTTACATTGGACCCTTTCGCATTCTTGCCAAGCGAGGAGAAGTTGCCTACCAATTGGAACTACCTCCGCATCTTTCCAAGGTTCATGAAGTTTTCCACGTTTCTCAACTCAGGCGTTGCTTCTCGGATCCTATCCATGGAGTGGACCACGAAACGCTTGATCTCCAAGATAATCTCACATATCGGGAATATCCCGTTCGAATCCTTGATCAAGCCGAGCGTACCACTCGACGCCAAAACATCAAGTTTCTCAAGGTTCAATGGTCACACCATTCTGAGAAAGAAGCTACTTGGGAAAGGGAGGATCGTCTTCGACTTGAGTACCCCACCTTCTTCCCAACGGATCCTAAATCTCGGGACGAGATTCTTTTGAGTGGGGGTGAGTTGTCACATCCTAGCTAGTTCATGCATTAGAGTGTTGCATCATGT
The DNA here is from genome assembly GCF_018294505.1 of Triticum aestivum. NCBI lineage: Eukaryota > Viridiplantae > Streptophyta > Magnoliopsida > Poales > Poaceae > Triticum > Triticum aestivum. Next base: position 290,158,242 of record NC_057814.1, on the reverse strand, counting down.
CTACTTTTCACAGAAACTTGAAATGGGGATGCCAGAAACCCCAGCACCCCCCTGAACACAACTAGGGTTTACTAAAATCCTTTTCAATGAACCTGAAATGCCCTCCATAAATGTTCACCATCTTTGGTCCTGGCTAAAACCTCTGCCAAAAATGGTTTCATATTTTTGGAGGCCATTCTGGATTTTTGCACCAAGCCATAAGTATTTGCATTTGGGCAATTTAAATCCTATAAATATTTTAAAATGCCCAAATAATCTTGAAGGTATTTTTAGGCTGTTGAGAATATTTTCAAATGCGCCTCTGAATATTTTCAGGATTTTCCTAAATGGAATAGTATTTCTACTATTTCGAAACACATAACAGAAACAAATAAAAAGGAAAACAGAAAGCAGAGAAGAAACTTACCTGGCAGCCCACCTGGCGGCCCAGCACTGTGCTGGCCCATGGCCAGTCAGCTGCTTGCTCCCGCCAGAGCAGGCACAGAGGTGACGCCGGCGTGCGCGAGCTCGCCACGGCGCCACCTGCTTGTCGCCTCGCCTGTGGACGAGCTGGACGACCTCCACGTCGCGCCCCCGAGCCCCTGGACACCTCAATTCGCCCCCATCGCCTCTCCCTCGCTCTCTCTCGCCATGGCCGAAGCAGCCGCCGTCGTCCCGCCGACGTAGCTGCGCCCACCGTCATTCTCGCGCCGCCCCACCGTGTCCAGCAGCTCCGCCGTCGCCTTCTCCTTCGAGCAAGTCGGGCCCCGAGCGCTCGCTTGCCCCGAAGACACTTCTCTGACCTCGCCTTCACCGCCCACCGCCGGAGATCCCCTCCGCCGTCACCACCGCAGCAGTTCGCCCCCAACCTCGCCGTCCGCTCCGTCGCAACCACCGTGAGCCTGGCCACCTCCCTATCCTCTCCATTCTCCCTCTCGAGCTCTGTAGCAACTGCACGTAGCTCACCCGCACGCGTCGCCGCCGAGCTCGTCGCCGACGAGGCTCTGGCCATCCAACGGTCGCACCACCATGGCCGTTAGCTTCACTGCATCGCCAGGAGCCCGTAGCACCATCGCACGCCCCTCGCCGTGCTCTCTAGCGACTGGTTCGACTACACCCGTACCCCGGCAGCCGCACAGCTCGTCGCCGGCGTCGATTCCGGCGACCCCGAGCTCCACCACCACCACCAATCGATGCGGCTCGTTCCCAGCTGCGTGTAGATGCTCTCCGCCGCCCATTTGGTCGCCGGAGCACGGATCCCGCACCCCACCGCCGCGTCTGGCCTCGCCGGCGGCTAAACGCCGGCGCTTCCGCCCAGTTGACCAGGGGTTTGACCTCCCCTGGGTCAATGACAAGTGGGGCCCGCCTGCTAATTAACCTGGGTTAGATTTAAGTTAATTCTAATTAGTTTAATTATCTAACAGTGACACTGACACAGGGGACCCACACGTCAGGTTTGACCTGGACGACCCCGTTGACCGCTGACGTCATCATGACACACTGCTGACGTAATAAGTAATTTAATTACTGGAATTATTTCTATACAGAAAATTCCAGAAAATATCACAAACTTCAAAAAATCATAGAAAATAATCTATAGCTCAGAATGAAAAGATTTATATATGAAAAATGATCAGAAAAATCCATTCTATCCATCTGTACTGGTTTCATGCATGTTTGAGCAAATTAACCTACTGTTTAATGCAGAACAAGATAAAGAACTAAAAAGGGCCACATATGAACTTGCAATTTGAATCTTTGATCCAAAATAGTCCAAACCCATCTGGTCTTAGTTGCATTAGCCCAATACATCCATTTTGCCATGTCTCATGCATGCATCATATTGTTGCACTTTGCTTGGTGTTGATTGTGCTTCGTTGTGTTCATCGTGGTAGGTCCTGCCTCCGAGGATATTCACGAGTATCCAACTGAAGGGCAGTATCCCACCACCACTCCGTCAGGCAAGCAACCCATTGATCATTTTGATACAAACCCATCTTCTCGCTTCTGCTCTCATTTACTGCATTAAGACAACGCGATTCAAACTGCTGTGTGTTGCGGTAGTTGAACCCACTTTCCTTTGCATGACCTGTCATTGCCACAGTAACTAGATGAAACCCACTAGCATGTGTAGGAGTTGATTGAGCCATGTTGTGTTCCTACAATGCTATGCTTGCTACGCTTAGATTCGTGTCAGGTCTGGCTCATCAGGGTGATGAACTAGAGTGAAAGCGTGTGTCGGTAATGAGAGTGAGGTGTTGAATACGATTTGGTAAAGGTATCGATGGGAGGCCATGTAGGAGTACATGGTGGGTTGTTTCATTGAGACCGTCCCTAAGAACTGAGATCTGTATGCGTGATTTAAGATTCAGCTACTACCACGCATTGGGCCCGAAACCAATGGACCCCCTCGGCTTCTTAATCACCCTTGTCCTCTGTCCAGGATTTGCACATAGTTTCTGGTGTTTGTAGTAAGCTGGAGGCCGTGGACAGCGCTGACCAAGGGGTGGGCTGTGATGCGGTAGGCTCGTGGCACGGTTTACCGAGTCGCCCGTTTGGTGTCCGGGAACCCTGTACACATCGTTTGGGGCCGTATGTGGAAACCTCGGCCGGACTCCCTGCGGATGGAACCTGAATAGGCCATAAACCTGGACTAGAGACTTGAGTGTTTAGGTAGGCTGTGGCCGACAACCACGTTGGGCTTCCGCTTGAAGGTTGCCAAGTACATGTCGTGTAGCGACGGTAAGTGGTGAGAGCGTGTGTGACTAAGTACACCCCTGCAGGGTATAAAACTATTCGAATAGCCGCGTCCGCGGTAAAGGACTACTTGGTCGCTTATGCAGTTCATAGACAAGTAAATGGATACCACTAAAAGCCTCAAGATAAGTGTGAGTACCGCGGATGGCTCTCTCGTGGGATGACGAGGGAGGATCCACGGTGGAGTATTGAGATGGTGATTAGTGGACTCGTGTGTGAAAACTATTTTACAAGTGGTGTCTCGTAGGATAGCTTAGCCAAGAGTCAAAGCTGGCTTGCTGCAATAACTCCACTACCTTCCTGAGAATGTGCATGTATAGTAGGATCTATTGTAAGACTTGCTGAGTACCTTTGTACTCATGTTGCTTCAATTACTGTTTTCAGACGACAACACCGCCCCTTCCGATGGGTTCTATGTAGAACTCGACGACAACGAGTGACTTGCCACCCAGGTGGTGATCTAGGCATGTGAAGGGCCTACGTAGATAGACAGGCTTCGTCAAGCCTTCTTTCTTTCTAGTGTCTGTACCCAGACAAGTTGCTTCCGCATGTGTTTGTATGATTGTATGACTTGAGTGTCGGGTCATGTGACCCCTATCTGTATGAACATGTTATGTAAGGCTCTCTGGAGCCCTTTAAATAATGTACTTTGAGTTGTAGAGTTTTGTTGTGATGCCATGTTGTATTTACACATATCGAGCATATTGTGTGTATGATTGAAATGCTTGGTGTGACACCCAAATTTTTTTAATTGGTTTTATCAAATTCTTTTATTTGATTTGAGGAGGGTATTTAAATTTTCTTCTAAAAGGATTTTCCCTCTCAAAATATTTTGTTTTGTGACAAGTGTTTTGTTTTGGATTCACCCAAGACTTGATTTTGGTCTTGGAGGTTTTTCCATCTTATGTGGACTCAAAACCAAATGCTCTTCATTTGGGAAATTTCTTTTGAAAAATCCTTTTAAATAATCCTATGGCATTTGGAATGATCCTTTCCCCCTTTTCAAAATCCCTCTTGCCATGGCATGAGTGGAAATCCCCTCCCAAAAGCCTTTCTCCATCTTTGGATCATGATATGCTTCAAATCCAGCAAGTTGAACCTCTCCATATTTTTGTTTCCATTTAAATTCTTATCAAAAAAAACAATTTCTGCCCTCTATTCTAGCTCTTGGAGATTTACAAAGGAGCTACCCTTTCTGCTTTGATTTTTGCCTCCAAACCAATTTCCCTATCTAGTCCTTTGAGCCCTCAACCAAGATCCATGAAGATCCACTGGTCTCCAGTTCAAAATTTTCAAATTATACTTGCTGCAAGTTTGGACCAGATTTGCCAAATTTGATGAAATTCATTTGAATTCTTCTCCTAAAAATCTGAGAAAATTCAGGCAGCCTCTGGGTGCATTGAGAGGTCACCTCACCAAGTCCCAGCTCCAGAATTTTTTTTCTTCATGCCAAATCGCTTCGTCGAACACCTGCAGTGCACTGTTCCTGTCAAGTTCAGTTTTCAGAGCAACAGTTTCAGAGATGCACTGTCGTTTTCTTGAGAGCCCGTTGTCGATCTCGCCAGTACCCCGGTGTCGCCGTGCTTCCTGTCCCTTCCTTCTTATCTCTGCGCCGCACGATCACCTGGAAGCTAGCGGGCGTCGGCGACGAGCAGGCGGAGGTGCGCCACCCCGTGAGCGACGGCAGTGGCGGCTTTGCGGCCGCCAGAGAGGGACGCAGCATGGACGGCGCCACCCAGCGCCGCCCAAGTCACCGGAGGTCGCCGCGTGGCCCTCCACTCCCCCGTGCGCGCTGCAACCCTTCGTCGTGAACTGCTAGGCGCGGAGCGCGCTCTCTACCGCCGCCGTGCCCGTACGGCCGCCCCGTCGATGATCGGTGCATTACGCCTTGCCCGACCGAGGTTTAGCGGTGGAACGGCACCAGTGATCTTCTCTGATGGTGCCTAGCCCCCCAAACCCCCTGCCCAACCACTGCCTCGCCGCAATCGCTCGCCGGAGATATCCCGTTCACGGCCACCCCCTCGAATCGCCTATAAATAGAGGACCCGAGCTCGAACACGAACTCACACCACCCCTACGCACCACCAATACCACGCCAAGCCACTGGTAGAGCCACGAGGGAGCCTTCTTCCCCAACTCCGGCCGCCTCGACCCGCCACGGGACCCAGCTCGATTCGCTCCCATGCGTGCACCTCTACCCCTCATCTCTTGCCAGTAGCTCCCTTATGCATCCACTCTGCTGACCCGCGCTTCAATTTGGAGATTGCAGCACCCACCAGAGTTCTCCACCATCACCCGAACCACCGTCCGCCGGAGAAAGTGTCGCCGTCGACGTGGTGCTCTCCGACGACCAAGTCCACCACCCACCGACGCGGAAGAACACGGTGAACCTCATGGTACCCTCCGATCTCTCTGTCTCGCCGTGGTTCGACGCCGGCGACCACCGCAGCCTTCGGGCGCCGGTGAGCTCCGTTGGCCGTTTTTAAACCTGACGTGTGGACCCCCCCGTCAGCCTCTCTTCTTTCTCCCCCTCGAACCGTTTTCTATTGGCGCCTTCGGGCAAATGCGTTTTCCCTTCGGGCTGGCGCATTTCTTTCCGAACCGTTTTCTGTTTTCTCAGTTAAGTCCCTGGTTCTTTTCTGTTTCATCACAGATTAGTCCCTGGACTAAAACCCTTATAACTTTTTAATAAAAGATGATTTTTGATTGATTCTTTTTCTGACAGTCTTGTATTTTGTCTAGTTTTTTATAGTATTTATTTGGAAAAAATTTGGAACAAGTTTTATGCACGCGATGGTTTTCACGTTTGTGTGCGTTTTCGCTATACCGTAGGTTCCGGAAGAGGTGACGGAGCCGCGAACTTCGCCGAGCTAGACTCCGACTTCTCCGAACCAGGCAAGCATGTTTGAACCTTTGATATGACAGGTGTTTTGCATGTTTGCTTGAATGGGTTGTGCATGGCATATGAGCATCGGTGAGTATCTCGTTGCATGTAAGGCAACTATCCGTGTGTTCGGAAGTTACCGTGATCTTTGATGAGAGATGACCTGATCATGTGGTGACATGAAAGGTAGTGAGGTGGTATTGTTGTAGCATGTCAGCCTTACGTCATCCGTTAAACTCCGACGTTAACGTGGACTGAGCCACGTTACCGTTCTTCCCCTTTCGTGCTGCCACATGTTTTCTGCAAAGAATACGGTTTAGTAAGTTGGTAACCTCTTTCCGTGTACACACCAAATGGAGGGGCCGGGATGAGGGTTCCATGGCCCTGGATTAAAGCCAGTCATCCGGTCAGGGGGCATGGGTGTTTCCGGTTGGGACCGAGAGGGGGCACCCCTTAGAGCGCGCGTATATAAATTTGACCATGCTACGCGAGGTTGTAGCCTCCCCGTCTCAAAGTTTTTCTTGAACGTTGCCGAGGGTGATTCCTGGCATCAGAATGTTGAATGGGTGTGTACTGGATTGATGTGTTTCTCCTAAAACACCGTAAACGGAACTAGTCCCCGTGACTACTGAAATCCGTTGGCTGTGGTTGAAGTACAAACTCTGCAGAGTCAAATCCTTCCGAGTCATCGTGTCCATGATCAAGGACCATGGTCAGTGTATCCACATCTATGTCAGCCCTCGTGGTAAAATCCCCGGTGAACAAGCTTGAGTGATATACTCGTTTAAATTGTTATTCCTGTGGATGGACTAACCTTTATTTTATCACGCATCTGAATATTATCCTTGTTGTGATATTAAATTTATGAGCTGTTAAATTATTAAGTTGTGAAGTATAAGCCCTTTATGTGATGTCGCTCAGACATCCGACTGTGGCACTCTCGTTATTTATTTTGATATAAGCCCTTTATGTGATGTCGCTCAGACGTCCGACTGTGGCAAGTCCGTTATTTACTTTTGATATAAGCCCTTTATGTGATGTCGCTCAGACGGCCGACTGTGGCAAGTCCGTTATTTACTTTTGATATAAGCCCTTTATGTGATGTCGCTCAGACGTCCGACTGTGGCACTCTTGTCATTTACCTTCAATATAAGCCCTTTATGTGATGTCGCTTCAGACGTCCGACTGTGGTACGCACTGTCATTTATATTCTTTTATAAGCCCTTTATGTGGTGTCGCCTTGATGCCCGACTGCGGCATTGTTATTCTTTTTGTATCCTTTCGAGGAGTCATTCAGACACTCGCTTGGCCCTCAGTATTACTTTGGGATTTCGGGAGGACTACCGCCCGACTACCCTTTTATTTTCCATGCATTGCCATCTTGTTGTTTGAGTACGTTCTATTAATCCGTTCACATGCTTCTTGTTTACATTTGTCATATCTTATGTCCGAACTGTCTTGCGAGTACTTTCATAGTACTCACCTGGCTTGTTGATTTGGCCAGATGTTGACGAAGGCGATCTCATGGATGAAGAGTTTGATAGCGAGTCCGACGCCTAGAGGAGTCCCAGTCAGTCCCGTGCGATCCTGGATATTGGTCACTTGTATTATATACGCTTCCGCCACCCACAATGAATATCCTCGAGCCTCACTCCGACGCTCGAGGAGTTGTTAGTTCAGGAGTCATGTCACCCACTTCACTGTGATATTTCCACTACCGCTTTTATCGTGAGCTAGTAGTTATGCCACCCCTATCCGCCTTTAAGTATTATTGGCGAGTTTGTAATAAATTGTTGAGCAGTCTCCGCTCAACCTTGTATTATATTCAGTACTCCTGGTATTTTTCTTCTGTGATCAAGACTTTGTCTACAAGTAAGAAGGATTCTTCTCTACTGTCTGTAAAAGGGATCGATTTCTCAATAAATATTTTTATTGGAAAACCGGTCGTGACAAGCTTGGTACCAGAGCCAGGCTGACTGTAGGAAGCAACTAGGTGCGATCGCTAATCGGTTATTAGCGTCTTTGGTGCTTTTTCAGCATTTTGCAAATGTAGCTATTTTCTGTTGGTCATCATAAATTTATGACATGACTACTCAGAATTTTTGCCTACTTTCGTAGATGGCTGGCAACGACTGCGAGTCTCGGGTGTTCACTAACGTGCCCGAGGGGTTTGTCAAACTCCTCGTCTCCATCACCAAGCTCGCGATCGGGCCAGCGACTCGTCCGGAGTTCACGCTTTACCAGCACAAGCTCAGCGACGACGTGTCTATGCACCAAGCCGTGGTGCAATTCAAGGCAGGACGTTCTGCGTCACGCCACTTCCGTTTTGTGGGAAGGGCCATGCCTACGGAGGGGCATGCCATGCAGATGGCCGCCCGTGAGGCGATAGCTCGCCTTCGGGATATCCTTCCTATGATGAAGACTCGTCGCTACCGCTACCTCCCATGCCATGTGCCATATACTTGTCACTATGCATTCGCCTGCCATAGGGGAGAGCGGGATGAAGCTATCGAGATGCTTGTCGAGTACCGCAAAGCTCTGGAGGAATCTTTCGACAACCTCGTGGACGTTCTTGTGGCTGCCCGCATGGACTTAGTTCGGGGCGGTCCTGCCAGGAGGAAGGAGCTTCTCCACATGGCACCGCCGTTGACATTCGTCTCATCCTCGGCATCTTATTCACCGGCCATTTTGGCCACTGCTCGCCGTCTGCCTACCACTGAGGAGTTCGACCGAGTCATCGCTCCTACTCCAGTCAGAGCTGCACCGCCTGCCGCACCCGCACTGCCGCCTGTCGCTCCCGCGCCATCACCTCAGCGCAGTGCTACGCGCCTGGAGCCTACTAGGGATGAGGTGGAGGTTGAGTCTCCTGCATCGCTGGGTCTTACCCTCGGCAGGGGGAAGGAAATCTTCACCATCTCCGACTGAGTGCGCTTAGTAGCCGCGCGTTGTGCCTGCATGTTTGTTATGTTTTATGTACTTAAGTTTGTAGTGGTTGTGTGCGCTGCATTCCGGAGGAGTGTGCTAGTCTAAATAACATGTCAGGAATGTGTACGCACATCCTGAGTGATGTATCGTATGTTTGCGTTTCGCGTGTAAGATATGTACTAAGCAGTCCTTCTCCGTGCGAAATCGTTTATGTTCTTGAAAAATCTTGAGGTCCTTTAAATTTTTGCCTTTGCAAGATTTTCCTTGTACCACACAGTTCTTCTTATGATTTTTGCAAAATAATACCCCAGAGTGGAAAATGTCTCGTCCTTGGACTCGTTCCATGCCCAATCAACCAGAAGAAGTTTATGGAGCACAGACCAGCAACAACTTCACTCAGGGACAGTCTAGTCAACAGGACAACGAAGCAGCCTTATCTCAAGTATGCCGTCTTTTCGAACAAAGCCAGCAACAGCACCAAGAGATGATGAATCACGTCATCAATATGGGGAATCACCGAGAGCCATACCAACCACACTCCAAGTTGTCTGAACTGCAGAAGACACACCCTCCAACGTTTGCTCACACTAATAGGCCACTTGAAGCCAATGATTGGCTTCGTGACATCGAAAGAAAGCTGATTATTGCTCAGTGTTTAGATCATGAGAAGGTGCTTTATGCACCCCACTACCTTCCTGGAGCAGCTGCAGCATGGTGGGAAAACTTCTTACACATGCATCCCAGTGAACACAACATCACCTGGGAAGAGTTTAAGGAAGGCTTTCGTGGGGCACACATCCCCAGGAGCATCATAAAAATCAAGAAAAGAGAATTTGATGACCTCAAGCAAAGAGGCATGTCCGTAACAGAATACAACGGTCAGTTTACCCAGCTATCTCGTTATGCCTACGATGAACATATGACTGAGAACAAAAGGATGGAAAAATTTCTGGACGGCCTGGCGCCGGCATTAAGATGCCAACTAGTCGTACACACTTTCCCAGATTTCAAAACTCTGGTTGACAAGGCCATTACCTTGGAGAATGAGCGCCGCAGTCTGGAGGATATCCGTAAGCGGAAAAGGGACAAGACGACCCTTGCTCGCAACAATCGAAGCAAGACTGAGGTTCCGAGGAATGAAGCAAGAAAACCCATGACTACTGACCTAAGGCCAACCAGGCAGTTTCATTCAAGGGACAAGGACTTCACGTACCGTCCAGGGGTCACTTGCTATGCTTGTGGTGAAGAAGGGCACTATGCCAAACAGTGCCCAAAACCAAGGAACTCGGCCCCCAAGCCAAACAATGGTGGGAACAATCCCGCCCCCAAGCGCAACAATTTCAATCCCAACAACAATCACAGGAAGGGTCACCTGAACCATGTGACCAGGGAAGAAGCACAGAATGCCCCAGACATCGCGCTCGGTACGTTCCCTGTCAACACAGTACCTGCCACGGTTTTTTTATTTTGGAGCTTCTCACTCGTTCGTTTCGAAGAGTTTTGTTTTACAACATGGTTTTCCGATACTTCCCTTGGAAAAATCTATGATCATCAAGTCCCTCGGGAATAAGCAGATCGCTCAGAGTTACTGCCAAGGAGTAACCATTGAGTTCGAAGGACTAAAGTTTCAGGCTAATCTCATCGTGTTGGAAAATAAAGGACTGGATGTCATCCTAGGGATGGACAGGTTAACCACCAACAAGGGATTTATTGATTGTTTCAGTCGGACTGTGATTCTCACTCATCATCACGGCAAGACAATAAAGGTTACAGCTCAAGAGAGACCACGGTCATGGCAACCAAAGCTGAACAAAGTGGACATTTCATAATTGAGAAAAGTTCCAGTGGTGTGCGAATTTCCTGACGTATTCCCTGAAGAACTACCAGGCATGCCACCAGACCGAGAGATAGAGTTCAGCATTGAACTAGCACCTGGCACCACTCCCATCTATAAGAAACCTTATAGAATGGCACCCTCAAAGTTGGTAGAATTGAAGAAGCAAATAAAGGAGTTACTGGACAAAGGATTTATTCGAGCCAGCTCCTCACCATGGGGTTCGCCAGTTTTATTCGCCAAGAAAAAGGATGGGACACTGAGACTGTGTATAGACTATCGAGCTCTCAATATGGTCACCATCAAAAACAAATATCCGATGCCACGGATAAATGATTTGTTTGATCAGCTCGCGCAAGCCAAGGTGTTCTCAAAGATTGATTTAAGATCGGGATATCATCAACTGAAAGTACGGACAGAAGATATCCCAAAGACAGCATTCACCTCCAGATACGGATTATATGAGTTCACAGTGATGCCTTTTGGACTGACGAACGCCCCCGCGTATTTTGTCCATCTCATGAACAAAGTGTTTATGAAATTCATGGACAAATTTGTTGTGGTGTTCATTGACGACATTCTGGTATATTCAAGGACACCATAAGAGCATGCTGAGCATCTCAGAATTGTTTTGGGAGAATTAAGGAAACATCAATTGTACGCCAAATTTTGAAAGTGTGAATTTTGGCTAAGGCAAGTTGGTTTCCTAGCCATATATTAACCCAAGAAGGCGTGGCCGTAGACCCAGAAAAGGTCAAAGCCATACTCGACTGGAAACCACCAGCCAACGTGACAGATGTACAGAGTTTCCTTGGAATGGCTGGATATTACCGGAGATTTGTTGAAGGATTCTCCACTGTGGCAAAACCGATGACACAGTTGCTCAAGAAAGACAAGAAATTTGTATGGACGGAAGCATGCGAGAAAAGCTTCCAAGAACTCAAGAAGAAACTAACAACAGCACCAGTTTTGACCGTGCCAGACATACACAAGAGTTTTGAAGTGTATTGTGACGCATCCCGGAAGGGCCTCAGATGCGTGCTGATGCAGGATGGCAAAGTTGTTGCGTATGCTTCCAGGCAACTACGGAAGCATGAGGAAAATTATCCTACTCATGACTTGGAGCTAGCAGCAGTCATCCATGCACTCAAGGAGTGGAGGCACTTTCTGTTGGGAAACCGTTGCGAATTATATACGGACCATAAGAGCCTCAAGTATATTTTCACACAACCAGAGCTAAATTTACGACAACGACGCTGGTTGGAATTGGTCAAGGACTATGATGTCGGTATTCACTATCATCCAGGGAAGGCCAATGTAGTGGCAGATGCTCTTAGTCGGAACCCCAGCCCGGGCAACGACAGTCCACAGAACTTGAGACCTGAGTTCCAACAGGAGTTCGCTAGACTCAACATGGTGTTGGTCTCTGAGGGCACCGTATCAAATCTGGAGATACATCCCACCCTAATGGAACAAATTAAGAAGGCTCAGCAGGGACATCCCAGCATCGAAGGTATAAAGAGAAAAATGAGCCTAGGCAAGGCTTCAGAGTTCATCACAGACAATGAAGGAATATTATGGTACGGGGACAGACTCTGCGTACCAAACATTGGGGAACTCAAGCAACAAATCCTAACCGAAAGCCACACCGCTCCATACTCGATCCACCCTGGAGGAACCAAAATGTACAAAGACATTCAGGAAAGATTTTGGTGGCACGGTATGAAAAGGGATATAGCCGCATTTATTGCTTGTTGCGATTCGTGTCAGCGCATTAAAGCCGAGCACCAAAAGCCAGCATGACTGCTACAGCCAAACCGGATACCTGAGTGGAAATGGGATGAAATTGGAATGGACTTCATCGTCGGACTACCTCAATCGCAACGCGGAAATGATGCCATATGGGTCATCACAGATAGGCTAACCAAGGTAGCACATTTCATTCCCGTGAAGACGACCTACTCCACTCAAAGGCTAGCCAAGCTATATCTCTCCCGTATAGTTTGTTTGCATGGAGTCCCAAAGACTATAATATCCGACCGAGGCACTCAATTTGTCTCTAAATTTTTGGGATCACTTACAACAAGCTCTGGGCACGCTACTAGCATTCAGTACAGCGTACCACCCTCAGACTGATGGTCAAACGGAACGCGTGAACCAAATCCTAGAGGACATGCTGAGAGCCTGTGTGCTCACCTATGGATCCAGTTGGGAAGAAAGTTTGCCATATGCCGAGTTTGCTTACAACAACAGTTACCAAGCCAGCTTACAAATGGCACCCTTTGAAGCATTGTACGGACGGAGGTGTCGTACCCCACTGAATTGGTCAGAAACGGGTGACAGTCGTATCTTCGGCCCAGACATGCTCAAGGAGGCCGAGGAGAAGGTTAAACAGATCAGGGACAGACTCAAGACAGCCCAAAGCCGGCAGAAGAGCTATTATGATCAGAAACATCGTGAGGTCAGCTTTGAACCCGGTGATTACGTATACCTACGAGTATCTCCTATGAGGGGCCTACAACGGTTCAAAATTAAGGGTAGCTAGCCCCGAGATTTATTGGACCATTCTGTGTCATTGCATGAAGAGGCACAGTAGCCTACCAACTAGACCTACCCAAGGAGCTGTCAGACGTCCACGACGTGTTTCCATGTCTCACAGTTGAGGAAATGTATGAGTAACCCGGAAAAGCATGTGTCTCATGAGAGCATTGATGTGCAACCAGATATCACCTACAGAGAACGACCAGTAAAGATATTGGAAGAGTCTGAACGGAGGACCCGACAGAAGACAACTAAAATTTTCAAGGTTCAGTGGAGCAACCACACCGAGGATGAAGCTACATGGGAAAGGGAAGATTTTCTCCAGGCGGAGTATCCATATCTCTTTGAGGATCAGCAGTAATCTCGAGGACGAGATTTTTCCTAAGGGGGTAGGTGTTGTGACACCCAAAATTTTTTAATTGGTTTTATCAAAATCTTTTATTTGATTTGAGGAGGGTATTTAAATTTTCTTCTAAAAGGATTTTCCCTCTCAAAATATTTTCTTTTGTGACAAGTGTTTTGTTTTGGATTCACCCAAGACTTGATTTTGGTCTTGGAGGTTTTTCCATCTTATGTGGACTCAAAACCAAATGCTCTTCATTTGGGAAATTTCTTTTGAAAAATCTTTTTAAATAATCCTATGGCATTTGGAATGATCCTTTCCCCCTTTTCAAAATCCCTCTTGCCATGGCATGAGTGGAAATCCCCTCCCAAAAGCCTTTCTCCATCTTTGGATCATGATATGCTTCAAATCCAGCAAGTTGAACCTCTCCATATTTTTGTTTCCATTTAAGTTCTTATCAAAAAACAATTTCTGCCCTCTATTCTAGCTCTTGGAGATTTACAAAGGAGCTACCCTTTCTGCTTTGATTTTTTTGCTTCCAAACCATTTTCCCTATCTAGTCCTTTGAGCCCTCAACCAAGATCCATGAAGATCCACTGGTCTCCAGTTCAAAATTTTCAAATTATACTTGCTGCAAGTTTGGACCAGATTTGCCAAATTTGATGAAATTCATTTGAATTCTTCTCCTAAAAATCTGAGAAAATTCAGGCAGCCTCTGGGTGCATTGAGAGGTCACCTCACCAAGTCCCAGCTCCAGAATTTTTTTTCTTCATGCCAAATCATTTCGTCGAACACCTGCAGTGCACTGTTCCTGTCAAGTTTAGTTTTCAGAGCAACAGTTTCAGAGATGCACTGTCGTTTTCTTCAGAGCCCGTTGTCGATCTCGCCAGTACCCCGGTGTCGCCGTGCTTCCTGTCCCTTCCTTCTTATCTCTGCGCCGCACGATCAGCTGGAAGCTAGCGGGCGTCGGCGACGAGCAGGCGGAGGTGCGCCACCCCGTGAGCGACGGCAGCGGCGGCTTTGCGGCCGCCAGAGAGGGGCACAGCGTGGACGGCGCCACCCAGCGCCGCCCAAGTCACCGGAGGTCGCCGCGTCCCTCCACTCCCCCGTGCGATCTGCCACCCTTCGTCGTGAACTGCTAGGCGTGGAGCGCGCTCTCTGCCGCCGCCGTGCCCGTACGGCCGCCCCGTCGATGATCGGTGCATTACGCCTTGCCCGACCGAGGTTTAGCGGTGGAACGGCACCAGTGATCTTCTCTGATGGTGCCTAGCCCCCCAAACCCCCTGCCCAACCACTACCTCGCCGTAATCGCTCGCCGGAGATATCCCGTTCACGGCCACCCCCTCGAATCGCCTATAAATAGAGGACCCGAGCTCGAACACGAACTCACACCACCCCTACGCACCACCAATACCACGCCAAACCACTGGTAGAGCCACGAGGGAGCCTTCTTCCCCAACTCCGGCCGCCTCGACCCGCCACGGGACCCAGCTCGATTCGCTCCCGTGCGTGCACCTCTACCCCTCATCTCTTGCCAATAGCTCCCTTATGCATCCACTTTGCTAACCCGCGCTTCAATTTGGAGATTGCAGCACCCACCGGAGTTCTCCACCATCACCCGAACCACTGTCCGCCGGAGAAAGTGTCGCCGTCGACGTGGTGCTCTCCGACGACCAAGTCCACCACCCACCGACGCGGAAGAACACGCTGAACCTCTTGGTACCCTCCGATCTCTCTGTCTCGCCGTGGTTCGACGCCGGCGACCACCGCAGCCTTCGGGCACCGGTGAGCTCCGTTGGCCGTTTTTAAACCTGACGTGTGGACCCCCCCCGGTCAGCCTCTCTTCTTTCTCCCCCTCGAACCATTTTCTGTTGGCGCCTTCGGGCAAATGCGTTTTCCCTTCGGGCTGGCGCATTTCTTTCCGAACCATTTTCTGTTTTCTCAGTTAAGTCCCTGGTTCTTTTCTGTTTCATCACAGATTAGTCCCTGGACTAAAACCCTTATAACGTTTTAATAAAAGATGATTTTTGATTGATTCTTTTTCTGACAGTCTTGTATTTTTGTCTAGTTTTTTATAGTATTTATTTGGAAAAATTTTGGAACAAGTTTTATGCACGCGATGGTTTTCACGTTAGTGTGCGTTTTCGCTATACCGTAGGTTCCGGAAGAGGTGGCGGAGCCGCGAACTTCGCCGAGCTAGACTCCGACTTCTCCGAACCAGGCAAGCATGTTTGAACCTTTGATATGATAGGTGTTTTGCATGTTTGCTTGAATGGGTTTTGCATGGCATATGAGCATCGGTGAGTATCTCGTTGCATGTAAGGCAACTATCCGTGTGTTCGGAAGTTACCGTGATCTTTGATGAGAGATGACCTGATCATGTGGTGACATGAAAGGTAGTGAGGTGGTATTGTTGTAGCATGCCAGCCTTACGTCATCCGTTAAACTCCGATGTTAACGTGGACTGAGCCACATTACCGTTCTTTCCCATTCATGCTGCCACATGTTTTCTGCAAAGAATACGGTTTAGTAAGTTGGTAACCTCTTTCCGTGTACACACAAAATGGAGGGGTCGGGATGAGGGTTCCATGGCCCTGGATTAAAGCCAGTCATCCGGTCAGGGGGCATGGGTGTTTCCGGTTGGCACCGAGAGGGCGGCACCCCTTAGAGCGCGCGTATATAAATTTGATCCCATGCTACGCGAGGTTGTAGCCTCCCCGTCTCAAAGTTTTTCTTGAACGTTGCCGAGGGTGATTCCTGGCATCAGAATGTTGAATGGGTGTGTACTGGATTGATGTGTTTCTCCTAAAACACTGTAAACGGAACTAGTCCCCGTGACTACTGAAATCCGTTGGCTGTGGTTGAAGTACAAACTCTGCAGAGTCAAATCCTTCCGAGTCATCGTGTCCATGATCAAGGACCATGGTCAGTATATCCACATCTATGTCAGCCCTCGTGGTAAAATCCCCGGTGAACAAGCTTGAGTGATATACTCGTTTAAATTGTTATTCCTGTGGATGGACTAACCTTTATTTTATCACGCATCTGAATATTATCCTTGTTGTGATATTAAATTTATGAGCTGCTAAATTATTAAGTTGTGAAGTATAAGCCCTTTATGTGATGTCGCTCAGACGTCCGACTGTGGCACTCTCGTTATTTATTTTGATATAAGCCCTTTATGTGATGTCGCTCAGACGTCCGACTGTGGCAAGTCCGTTATTTACTTTTGATATAAGCCCTTTATGTGATGTCGCTCAGACGTCCGACTGTGGCATTCTTGTTACTTACTTTTGATATAAGCCCTTTATGTGATGTCGCTCAGACGTCCGACTGTGGCACTCTTGTCATTTACCTTCAATATAAGCCCTTTATGTGATGTCGCTTCAGACGTCCGACTGTGGCACGCACTGTCATTTATATTCTTTTATAAGCCCTTTATGTGGTGTCGCCTTGACGCCCGACTGCGGCATTGTTATTCTTTTTGTATCCTTTCGAGGAGTCATTCAGACACTCGCTTGGCCCTCAGTATTACTTTGGGATTTCGGGAGGACTACCGCCCGACTACCCTTTTATTTTCCATGCGTTGCCATCTCGTTGTTTGAGTACGTTCTATTAATCCGTTCACATGCTTCATGTTTACATTTGTCATATCTTATGTCCGAACTGTCTTGCGAGTACTTTCATAGCACTCACCTGGCTTGTTGATTTGGCCAGATGTTGACGAAGGCGATCTCATGAATGAAGAGTTTGATAGCGAGTCCGACGCCTAGAGGAGTCCCAGTCAGTCCCGTGCGATCCTAGATATTGGTCACTTGTATTATATACGCTTCCGCCACCCACAATGAGTATCCCCGAGCCTCACTCCGACGCTCGAAGAGTTGTTAGTTCAGGAGTCATGTCACCCACTTCACTGTGATATTTCCACTACCGCTTTTATCGTGAGCTAGTAGTTATGCCACCCCTATCCGCCTTTAGGTATTATTGGCGAGTTTGTAATAAATTGTTGAGCAGTCTCCGCTCAACCTTGTATTATATTTAGTACTCGTGGTATTTTTCTTCTGTGATCAAGACTTTGTCTACCAGTAAGAAGGATTCTTCTCTACTGGTCCGTAAAAGGGATCGATTTCTCAATAAATATTTTTATTGGAAAACCGGTCGTGACACTTGGTATGTGTGGGATCCGACAATCTAGTTGTTTATCCTTGGCAGCCTCTCTTATGGGGAAATGTAGTCTAGTGCCTCCTTGAGCCATAGTAGTCCGCTACAGCCCGGTTCGCCGGAGTCCTGCTAGCCCAGCAGTACTGCTCTGGATACTTGACTGGCTGGCATGTGTTTCATGTCGTTCCTCTGTCTGTCCCTTCGGGGAAATGTCATGCGGTGACATCCGGAGTCCTGCCTAGCCTGCTACAGCCCGGGTTCCCGGAGTCCTGTTAGCCCAGTGCTACAGCCCGGATTCACACGCTGCTGACCGACACGTTCGATGTTGATTCATGTATGCCTGTTCCCATACGTTAGTGCCGCTTTGGGTTCACGACTAGCCATGTCGGCCCGGGTTCTCTGTCATATGGATGCTAGCGACATTGTCATATACGTGAGCCAAAAGGCGCAAACGGTCCCGGGCCATGGTA